>NC_134358.1:47971628-48216628 GCF_048569485.1 Anomaloglossus baeobatrachus
CAGGGAAAGACAGCCGCCATCACCTGTCCGGGGAGAGACACTGTAGCCGGCTGCGGGACCCGTCCATCCAGCCGTTTGGTTTACCAGAGACTCTGTCATTGACCGCCTGAATGAGTATACCAGTGCCATCCGGCACCGCGCCGCGCTGCCCCTGCAACCCTGCACCCTAGCCATCCAGCCTCCCCGTATCAACACCGGGCTCCGGGACCACCGACCCCTACCCACGGAGGGGGAAAACAAAATCCCAGCTGCTCCCTACCATCGCTCCCGGGTTCCCCGTCACCAGCAGCGGTGGTGCCCATCTTCACCACGACCCGTGGGTGGCGTCACGGACTAAATCCCCCAAACCAACCACCCCCTTCACTCACGGGCGAGGAGCGCCGTTCGAGTCCCCGGATCCGGCCCACTGCTCGAGCCACCGAGCAGCAGCAGCCGCACCAGCGCCAGACCCGAGCGTTAGCGAGCGCGCAGCAGCGGCGGCGGCCTCCCCGCCCGCGACACACAAACCCAGCTTTCTGACACTGGGCACTACATTGATACACAAAATACTTTGGTAATCTTCAGATTTCATGATGTCTTGCACACAGTCATGGCTCCAGTGCCAGAGGCAGTAAAGCAACCCCAAAACATACCTGAGCCTCCACTATTGATTGTAGGGCTGTGTTCTTATCTTTGTAGACCTCATTCTGTTTTCGGTAGACAGTAGAATGATGTGCTTTACCAAAAGCTCTATCTTGGTCTCCTCTGTCCACAAGACGCTTTCCCAGAAGGATTTCAGCTTACTCACGTACATTTTGGAAAACTGCAGTCTAGCTTTATGTCTGTGTCAACAGGGGATCCTTCTGGGTCTCCTTCGTAGCGTTTCATTTAATTTAGGTGTGAACAGATAGTGTGCACTAACACTGATGCCCCCTGAGCCTGCAGGACAGCTGGAATTTCTTTGGAACTTGATTGGAGCTGCTTATCCACCATCCGGACTCTCCTGTGTTGCAGCCTTTCATCAGTTTGTCTCTGCTGTCCATGTCAAGGGAGATTAACTCCAGTGCCATGGGTTGTAAACTTCTTGATTATGTTGCGGACCATTGTTGAGGGGGTGGCACAGTGCTGTTGTAGTCGCAGGCGAGGGTGAAGCTTGGCTGCATAGCAGCCCTGCAGTATTCTTCCCTGCCACAGCCACCTCCACAGTGCAAGGGATCCGTTTTGGGGACGTGTAGTGCACGGTACTCACACGTAGGCCAGAAGCTTCCGCTGTCTCCATCTCCTTGGCCACTTTTGGGCTGCAGGCTACATCTGGCTCCCATTCCTCAGCTTTGGTAGCTGTCGCACGGCAGAGAAAAATTAATGCCCTCACTGCATGATGCCCCCGACACACATTATCCTCGGTGTCCCCTGCCCAATGACACCTTGACAGTGCCCTTCACAAACATAATGCCTCCAGTGCCCCAACACGCTCATTATTATTCTTCCAGTGCCCCCACATAATATGAAGCCTCTACAACACCCCCAAACACACACACACGCAAAGTACGATGACCCCAGTTCCCCTATACAGTTTGAAGACCACACATGGAGACACCATCAGTTCTTCTCTTCTAAATTAAGACCCAATAATGCACCCAACACATTATGACGCCCTCTGTGTCCCCTACACAATGAAGCGCAGCCCATCAACAAGCTTCTGAGCTGTGGACACTTCCGTAGCCATCACAATCATGCCAAGTATTGATATGGCTGTGATTGGCCGGCATACCATGTGACCTGGCCTGTATAACCGCCGGACCATTGGTGGTGCCACCATTGTGCTCTGACTAGCAAAGGGACAGGACGCTGCTCGAGTGAGGAGATGTTAGGTTAATGCTCTTACTCCTCTCGCTGCATACTCATAAAACAGGATCTGTGTGGGCACTCTGCACCAGGCTCTGTGGGGATATGTGGCGCCCTGGATAAGCCAGGACGTCACAGGTACTGCAACAACACACCCCACACCCCGGTTAGGCACATCAGCCGCACACACAAATCCTTGTTGCCTCCCTCCAGGGGCTGATGTCCACACCAGGTGGGGTGGAGCTAGGTGGTAGGCCCCACCCACTGAGGAGTTCACAGTCCTGGAGGCGGGAAAGGAAGGCAGAGTAGTTCAGATAGTGAAAGCGAGAGGAGTAAAGTAGGAGAGGAGCAGACTGACCGTGTCCGGGTACGTGGCCTGGGCACATACAGCAAGGTTGGCAGACGGTGGTGGCCGTCTGCAGGAGTGGCCTATCGACGCGGAACCGTAGGGCCGGGGCTGGGCGGTGGCCCACCAGTACCGAAACGGGGAGCGAAGAGAAGCCAGCACAAACCGGCAGGGCCTGTGGACCCCGACCAGGCTGGGAGTCGCCGTTAAACTGGTTAAATCCGTTAGCGACGGGAACCTCCGGGGTTTCCTAGCGACCAAGACCCGATTGAAGGCAACCGTCCAAACCAAACAGGGAGATACAGCTACCGCCAGAGCTAGAGCTCCCAGGGCCAGAGCCTGCGGGCAAAAGGGGCTCCCCCGGCATCTATCCAAGCTGGGGAGCGGGTTACCGGTGGGAAGCCATCGGGACCGAAGACACACACCAGGTGCAGGGAAAGGCAGCCACCACCAACCATCCGGGAGCGATCACAGCAGCCGGCTGTGGGACCCGTCCATCCAGCCGTTTGTTTTACCGGAGACTCTGTATCCATTCTTGGCTGAATGAGTACCACCGTGCCCTCTGGCACCGCGCTGCCCCTGCGACCCTGCACCTCACCTACCCTGCATTCCTCCCTTCACCTTACCGGGCCCCGGGACCACCAACCCCTACCCACGGAGGGGAAAACATCCCAGCTGCTCCCTAACAACGCTCCCGGGATCCCCGTCACCAGCAGCGGTGGTGCCCCAACCTCACCACGACCCGTGGGTGGCGTCACAAACCAAATTCCCAAACCAACCCCTTTCACTCACGGGCGAGGAGCACCGCTCGAGTCCCCGGATCCGGCCCGCCGCTCGAGCCACCGAGCAGCAGCAGCCGGACCCGAGCTGCGAGCGCGGTCGAGCAGCGCACCCCCCGCCCGCGACAGATACTCTTAAAAAGACTCTGTGGGGGAACTTTTAAAAAAACGCTCAGTGGGGGTACTCTTCAAAAAAGGTTGTACTCTTAACCCCTTAATGACCTAGGACGTGTATATATATATATCCTAGGCCTCCCTCCCTTTCACGTAGGCTTGCACGGTGAGCCCATATTTCCCAGCACATCATCTGATAAGATCAGCCGACATGTGTAGCTAACAGGCAGGTCAGAGATCCACTTGCGCCTGTTAACCCCTTAGATTGCATAGTCAAACTCTGACAACGCGATCTAACGTGCTCTGGTGGGGATCGCGTTGTTCCCCACCGCCATTGGTGGCCCTGTGCGCACCAATGGGTTGTCATGACAGCATGGGATCAGCTGATGACTCCTACGGCAGAGCGTCGGCACTCACAGGGAGATCAGCATTTTTGCTGATCAGAGCAATGCTAAATCAGAAGCGATCAGACTGTGCAGTTGTCGCGGGCGGAGGAGGGGACGCTGCGCTCACCCACTGCTCGGGTCCGGCTGCTGCTGCTCGGTCGGTGGCTCGAGCGGTGGGCCGGATCCCGGGGACTCGAGCGGCGCTCCTCGCCCGTGAGTGATAGGGGGGGTGGTTTGGTTTAGGGATATTGTCCGTGACGCCACCCACGGTTGTGGTGAGGTTGTGACACCACCGCTGCTCTAGACGGGGGTCCCGGGAGCGATGACAGGGAGCAGCTTGGATGTTGTTCTTCCCCTCCGTGGGTAGGGGGGTTGGTTGTCCCGGGGCCCGGTGAGGGATGGACGGCAGGCGGGTTGCGGGGCCTGGTGAGGTGCAGGGTCGCGGGGGCAAGCGCTGTGCCGCACGGCACGGTGGTACTCACTCAGCCAGTAATTTACACGAAGTCTCTGGTCAAACAAACGGCTGGATGGACGGGTCCCACAGGCGGCTGCGGTGTTTTTCCCCTGACCCCAGGTTGGTGGTGTAAGTCCTTTCCTGCACCTTCGTGTATGCTCCTCCTGTGCTCCGGTTTCCAGCTGGCTCCCCGGTTCAGTACCAGATGGGCCACTACCCTGTTCCGGCTACCTACGGTTCCACCAAGACTGTCTTCCTGGCTCCTGCAGACGGCCACTACTGTCTGCCTCACTGGTTACACGAGGGACCTAGGCTCCAACCTAGGCCCCTGTCTGCGTCTGCTTCTCTGCAGACCTCCTCTCTCTTCCTCTGCCTGGACTTGTATGCGTTGTTTCCTACCTCAGACCAGCTAGACTCCTGGGTGGGTGTCTCCATGTCATGCAGAGCGACGACTCCTTCGTCCTCTTCCGAAACGGGCTCGGTATCAGGCCCGGAGTCACTATCGTCCGTCCCTGCGCCAGGCGGGTTGCCGCCAGCTGCCGCAGTCTCCAGGCTCGCCATTCTCTTGGCCACTGCTACGAAGGGGTGTACGCCCGACGGGCCAGGCGCAGTGCGGTGCATGGGCAAGGAGGACGGAGGCGGCATGGGGGCCAGGGGTAGACCGGGTCCCTCAGCCGCAACGGCCGGTCCCTCGGGGACACAGGGGCGTGGGTCACTCACCAGCTCCTCCATCATGGCCTCCATTCCATACACCCGGGCGACTGCAGCTACCTCCTCCACCTCCGCGGTCCACTGCTCCATCAGCCTACATATCTGACTCCGGTAGTGTCGGCAGATCCCGGCCGTTTTGGCCCTCAGCCATGCCGCTGTTTCGGGCACCAGCTCGGTAGCCTCCGCATAGCTGGGTGGAGCGGACATTCTTTGCAGGGGGTCAGCGGATCATGGGGTCCTGGCGTCCCTGCTTGTATAGCCGCGGGCTACATGCGGCCAGACGCCATCAGTCCCCCTTAGTCTTTTTCCGGCTCCTCCTCTACAGGGGCGGGGTTTTGGCCTTCGCGCCTCCACTACTCGAGGAGACGCTAAAGCGGGAATCCTTCGCGCCAAAGATGGCGGCTTCTCAAATTTTTCGGCCGGACACCTCCGGCGGTAACAAGGCGCACCTCTACCAAACGACAAAGCGGTAGGATCCTGTTCATGACGCCAAGTTGTCGCGGGCGGAGGAGGGGAAGCTGCGCTCACCCACTGCTCGGGTCCGGCTGCTGCTGCTGCTGCTGCTCGGTCGGTGGCTCGAGCGGTGGGCCGGATCCCGGGGACTTGAGCGGCGCTCCTCGCCCGTGAGTGAAAGGGGGGGTGGTTTGGTTTAGGGATATTGTTCGTGACGCCAAGTTGTCACAGGCGGAGGAGGGGACGCTGCGCTCTCCCACTGCTCGGGTCCAGCTGCTGCTGCTCGGTGGTGGCTCGAGCGGTGTGCCGGATCCCGGGGACTCGAGCGGCGTTCCTCGCCCGTGAGTGAAAGGGGGGTTTGGTTTTGGGGATTGATTGTCCGTGACGCCACCCACGGTTGTGGTGAGATTGGTGACACCACCGCTGCTCTGGACGGGGATCCCGGGAGCGATGACAGGGAGAAGCCTGGATGTTAGTTCTCCCCTCCGTGGGTAGGGGGTTGGTTGTCCCGGGGCCCGGTGATGGGGTAGGGATGGATGGCAGGCGGGTTACGGGGCCTGGTGAGGTGCAGGGTCGCGGTGGTACTCACTCAGCCCAATGATGTACACAGAGTCTCTGATGAAACAAACGGCTGGATGGATGGGTCCCACAGACGGCTGCGGTGTTGTTTCTCCCGGCAGGTTGATGGTGACTGCCTTTCCCTGCACCTATGTAGTGTAACGGTTCCAATGGGTTCCCACCGGTAACCCGCTCCCCAGCTTTGAAGGTTGCTGAAGGAGCCCCTTTTGCCCGCAGGCTCTGGCCCTGGGAACTGTAGCCTTGGC
This sequence comes from Anomaloglossus baeobatrachus, assembly GCF_048569485.1. Taxonomy (NCBI): domain Eukaryota; kingdom Metazoa; phylum Chordata; class Amphibia; order Anura; family Aromobatidae; genus Anomaloglossus; species Anomaloglossus baeobatrachus. The sequence continues at coordinate 47,977,520 of NC_134358.1, forward strand.
GGTGACTGTGTTTGCCTCTCTCAGTTGGACTGTTGCCTTCTGTCGGGACTTGGCTCCTGGGAAACCCAGGAGGTTCCCTTCGCTAACGGATTTGGCAAATTGCACGGCGACTCCTAGCCTTGCCGGGGTCCGGAAGCCCCTGCCGGATGGTGCTGGCTTCTCTTCGCGTACCGGTCCGGTACCGCCGGGCCACCGCCCGTCCACGGTCCTTACGGTTGGCTCCGATCGGCCTCTCCTGCAGACGGTCACCACCGTCTGCCAACCTTGATGTTCTGTTCGGGCCACACACCCGGACCAACTTCTGTCTGCTCCTCTACCACTTTCGTTCCTCTCACTTTCACTTCCAAACTCTCAACTTCCACTGCTTTTCCCGCCTCTAGGACTGTGAACTCCTCGGTGGGCGGGACCAACTGCCTGGCCCACCCCCTGGTGTGAACATCAGCCCCTGGAGGGAGGCAACAAGGGTTTTCATCTGACTTCGTGGTGCCTGACCGGGAGTGTGGGGTGTGTTGGTGTAGTGCTTGTGACGTCCTGGCTTGTCCAGGGCGCCACACAGTCATAAAGTCCAGCCAAACCCAAACATCCATGGGTCCGCTTATCTCTATTAGTGACTTTACTTTTATAGGGGTTGAGGTCAAGTTTGGGTACCGAACCAAATTTTTAATTACAGTTTGGCAGAACCCAGAGAACCTGAACATCCACGGGTTCGCTCATCCCTAATTATTACAATACATTGAGTTATAATAACTATTCTGTAGTTGTCAGCAGCGGATGCTGAGATATTCCATCGTCATTGTGTGTAATCTGAAGGAGAGGGATATTAGGAGATCATCACAGGCCTCGGAGCACCACAACTATGAGAATCCTTAGGACTATTGACCCACAATGTAGCACCCTCACCATTACATTTGCAAATGAACACTTGGCATATGAAGGCTGCCCCCCTTTTTGATCAGGACTGGAGGCCTCCCTTTGTTGCATAGAGAATGCTTCAGCTAATTGTTTTATTGTGTCGCTGGGGTGGAAGAGCTTGTAAAAAAGGTTTCCAGCTGCTAACATCCATGTGTAAGAACAGATGGACTGAAAGTAATGCACTCCGGTACTGTAAATCACATCACATAGATAAAGCCGCAGCAACACAAGGCAGCACAACATGTGACCAGGCAATAAATGGGCACGGTGTGGGGGCATTAACTCAAATCTAGTGAACTCTCTTACTGGGTGGTCTTAATTGAGGAGGTAATGATGAGATAACATACTGAGTGGAATAATACACTAAGTATTTGGTAAGACTGGCGAAAATGTGAAAAAAGCTGCAGAATTTATAGAGAACTGAGCAAGTAAAAAAGAGCTGGTGTCCACTGTCCACCATGACATATGGCATGTGCTACTCGCAGGTTTGTGTCAATGTATTGTATGAAGAAGTATTATGGAAGAATGAGATCATAAAGATACCAATTCTTATCCAATCTCAATTGGGTAGAGCACTGCTTTTATGTTTTTACACATTTTGTTCTCTTAACTAGGGTCAGGGATAGGGTTCAGTTTAAAGGGATTTTCTCAAGTTGTCTCCTGAGCAGTTCAGAGCTATGCAGTCTACTTACTTCCTGGTTTCTGGCAGGGCGGGCTCTCCTTCTTAAGTGTATCACGGCTGTTTCTCTGTAGAGACGTTTGACAGGATCTGGACCAGAGTTTCTTCTTTCTCACATTAAACGTATTGCCCTTTCCTTCAGTGCTGAAGCGGTTAATATCAGTTTTGCTCTTTGCAGCAGCTTCTGACTCCAGGCCTCTGGTGTTTCGGTTGATTACCAATCCCTTCCCCAATATATGGTCACATCTCCCAGTAGAGGGCACCGGTTAGTCTGATTCCAGTCTGAAACTTGGCCTGAAGGTGGAAGGATCTGCTGAGTCTTTGTTGCTGTGAAGCGGTGTAGGCTGCACTTCTGGTGCATAACTGCAGCCATGAAGATGGGCTTATCCTTTTGTTGATTCTTCTGTTTGTCGTACCTTCTCCTTCATGTTGTATTAGTACAGCGGTGAGACTAGTGATCCTACCCTTCACCACTCACTAGCCAGGGTTTACCACAGGGTCTTTTCAGGGCTTCAGGTATTCCTGCTCAGCGACAGGTGAGGGACCTGTATAGGGACTGGCTAGGAGTGCAGGGTGCTGCTACAGGTAAGTGGAAGAGGTGTCTCATGGTTCGCCTCCCTGTCCACATGGCTAGGGGGCGGAGCCTTCTCTCGAGCCTCACTTCCAGACCCTGGATGCCTTAAAAGCTGGCATTTCCAGTGAACAGAGTTTCGGCAGTGGTCCACTGAGGTACGATGGAATGATTCTGCACTCAGGTGCCAATTCCGGAGAGGTCTTTCGGACTCCCTGAAAGACGCTTTGGCTCTGCACCCTCCTCCCAGCACCTTGGATGATGCGATGACGGAGGCAGTTCGTATGGACCGCAGATTACGGGAAAGAAGGGGAACCATGCGTGAGATTCTGCCCTCTCTACCTAGGGCACCTTCTTTGCCGGCTATGGAATAGATGGAAGTTGGAGCCATCAGTCCCGATGAGAAGGAGAGGAGAAGACGCTGGGATCTCAAGCTGTGCTTCTATTGTGGACACCATGGACACTGGAGGAAAGACTGCCCGGCTTGCCCCTCCGCTAAACAGTCGTCGGGAAACTTCTAAGTCTGGGTAACGGTCGAGGAGGTTGCCCAGACTATCAGGTACCTTTCCTCTCCTCCAATAAGATACTTCTGAATGTCGACCTCCGGGTCAAGGAGTCGGTCTGGTCTGCTACTGCCTTTGTTGACTGTGGGTCCGCTATGAACTTCATTGACTCTGAGTTGGTCCAAAGATTAGAGTTAAGCTGGGTTTACACACTGCAACATCGCAAAGGACATCGCTGTAACGTCACCGGTTTTGTGACGTAACAGCGACCTCCCTAAGTCTCTGCTAAGTCGCTGGTGAGCTGTCAAACAGGCAAACCTGGCCAACAACTCAACAGCGATCCGGACCTGCAGAGCGACTTAGCTGGTTGTTGGGGACGTTGATAAGCAGCCTTTTGAAAGGGAAGTTGCTAACAAAGTCTCTGCAAAGTCTTCACACACTGAAACTTCATGCTGCACAGCGGGAAACAAAGGACCTAGGAATGGTCCTGAACGATTTGTAACGATTACAACTTCACAGCAGGGGCCGGGTCGCTGATAAGTTTCACACACTGCAACATCGCAAACAACATCGCTATTGCGTCACAAAACCGGTGACGTTACAGCGATGTCGTTTGAGATGTTGTAGTGTGTAAACCCAGCTTTAGGGACAGTGAGGTTAGAAGGACCCATTCAACTCCTGGCAATTGATAAAACACCGCTGCCTCAAAACCTCATTCGGTTTGCTACTGAAAAATTTACTCTTGTGATCGGGTCTCTGCATTCTGAAACTATTTCTTGTTTTGTAATGGCCAATCTCCCTGCTGGATTAGTGTTGGGGTATCCATGGTTAAGGTTACATAATCCTGTTATTGATTGGGAGTGTCGTACCATAGTCAAATGGAGTCCTGCTTGTCATAAAAGGTGTTTACAATCTGTACCTGTGTTCTCCGTAAGTCCTGAGGGTCTTCCGGAATACCTGAGGGACTACGGAGACGTATTCTCAGAAACAGAGGCTGAGGTTTTGCCGCCTCATCGCCCATATGACTGTGCCATCGATTTACTTCCCAATACCAAATTGCCCAAGGCCCGTTTATATCACCTCTCGGGTCCAGAAAGCGCTGCTATGAAATCATACATATTTGATAGTATACGTAAAGGGCATATCCGTCCTTCTTCTTCCCCTGTGGCTGCTGGGTTCTTTTTTTGTAAAGAAGAAGGACGGAGGATTAAGGCCATGTCTCGATTTCCGAGAATTAAACAAAATTACTGTGAAAAACACGTATCCGCTTCCACTCATCCCTGATCTCTACAACCAACTCTCTGAAGCCCGGTGGTTTACCAAACTAGATCTCAGGGAGGCCTATAATCTTATCCGTATTAGAGAAGGGGATGAGTGGAAAACGGCCTTTCTGACGTCAAAGGGGTTATTCGAGAATTTGGTGATGCCTTTTGGTCTCACAATTTCCCCCTCGGTGTTTCAAAATTTCATCAACGATATCTTCTCTGAATTTCTTGGTCGTTTTGTGGTCATCTATCTCGATGACATTTTGATTTATTCTGCCGATAGAGATACGCATATTATGCATGTTCGCTCAGTATTACAGAGATTACGTGATAACCATCTGTTTGCCAAGCTTGAAAAATGTGTTTTCTCTGTTCAGGAAATAGCCTTTCTTGGGTTACTCCTTTCTCGTGATGGGTTTAAAATGGACCCAGGAAAGGTGCAGGCTATCGTGGATTGGGTGCAACCCAGGGATATCAAGGCGCTACAACGCTTTTTGGGTTTCGCAAATTATTATCGAAGGTTCATTAAGGGGTTCTCTCAAATTGCCAAGCCATTGACTGACCTTACACGGAAAGGGGCAGATCTGCAGAACTGGTCGCAAATGGCTGCCAGGCCTTTCTTGAGTTAAAGGACCGGTTCATGTCCGCCCCGGTCCTGGTACAGCTTGACCTCGAGGCGCCGTTTATTGTGGAGGTGGACGCCTCAGAGGTGGGGGTAGGAGCTGTTCTCTCTCAGGGCCCTGCCACTCTGACTAATCTGCGACCATGTGCGTTTTTCTCCAAGAAATTCACTCCGGCTGAGAGGAACTATGATGTGGGCAACCGTGAATTATTGGCGGTAAAGTTGGCATTCAAAGAATGGAGGCATTTTTTGGAGGGTGCTGTTCACCGTATTACTGTCATCACTGATCATAAAAACCTCGCGTATATCGAGTCCGCCAAGAGATTGACGCCTCGACAAGCGAGGTGGGCTCTTTTCTTTTCTAGATTTCATTTTTGTATTACTTTTCGGCCGGGGTCTAAAAACGTGAGGGCAGATGCACTGTCTCGTAGTTTGGACCCGGTGTCACCTCCAGAGCCTCCTTCCTCCATTCTTCCACGGGGGATGGTGGTCGCTGCCTTGTCATCTGAGTTGGAAGCTGAGGTCAGGGAGGCCCAGTCCTCAGCGCCATCTTCCGCTCCAGACACTAAACTGTTTGTCCCTTTGCACCTCCGGTTACGGGTACTTCAAGAGTTCCATGAGTCCGTACTTAGTGGCCATCCTGGAGTTACAGCCACTCGCAGGGCTGTTGCTCGACTGTTTTGGTGGCCATCTCTTCACTCAGATGTTGTTCGGTTTGTGTCTGACTGTGCTACATATGCCCGTGCTAAGGTATGTCCTAACCGGCCGGCCGGGGAACTGGTTCCATTACCTGTTCCTGAAAGACCATGGACCCACTTGTCCATGGATTTCATTACGGACCTCCCTGTCTCAAATGGTATGACTGTGATCTGGGTGGTGGTGGATCGTTTTAGTAAACAGGCACATTTTGTTCCCCTCTCCGGTCTACCTTCTGCTACGGCCCTTGCCAACCACTTTATTGACCAGGTGGTTCGGTTTCATGGGTTGCCCCTGAATATTGTGTCTGACAGGGGGGTACAATTCATTTCTCGGTTTTGGAGGGCCTTGTGCAGGCGGTTGGGAATTGAGTTGTCCTTCTCGTCCGCCTATCATCCCGAGTCCAATGGGCAGACAGAAAGGACAAATCAGACCCTTGAGCAAATCCTGCGGTGCTTGGTTTCTGCTCAGCAGTAGGATTGGTGTACATTTTTGCCCCTTGCGGAGTTTGCATTCAATAGCAGAGTCCATCAGTCTACGGGAACTTCTCCCTTCTTCTGTAATTACGGGTTTCACCCTCACTTCGGGACCTTCTCTAGAGTGGATTCGGGGTGTCCAGGGGCCGACTCTATCGTTCAGCATCTGAGGGAGGTGTGGAAGGAGGTACGGCGGTGCATCGTGACGGCTCAACAGTCCCAGAAACGCCAAGCGGACAAACGCCGTTCTCTCGGACCCCCCTTTCAGGTTTGGGACAAAGTGTGGTTGTCCACTCGGAATATCAGGCTCAGGGTTCCGACTGCTAAGTTGGGTCCTAAGTTTTTAGGGCCCTATGAGATCATCAAAGTGATCAACCCGGTGGCCTTTCGGTTGCAACTGCCCCAGACCTTGCGTATTCCCAATGTGTTTCATACCTCCTTGCTTAAGCCATTTGTTCCTTCGGTGGTGGATTCTCAGACCCCCTCCGGCTCCAATACTGGTGGACGGCGAGGAGGAGTATGAATTTCAGCGTATTATCGGCCTTGAAAAGCCGTTCGAGGGTGCATACTGTTGTTCGAGATGTGCGCAAGTTGCACGTTTGGAAGCCCGGATACTGGATCTAAATGAGCAGCTGGCAACTCTGAGATGCATTAGCAATATGGAAAGGAGTCTGCTGCTCACTGAGCAGCAGCTTGGTGGGTCAGATGTGGGGGAGGATCGTAGTAGGGAGCGGCAGGACGGTGAGGTAGGTAGCTGGGTGACAGTTAGAAAGGGGGGTAAAGGGAAAAGTGCTAGGAAGGCTAGTCCTGAACTGACACACCCCAATAGGTTTGCAAACTTGGCAGATGAGGGGGATGTCATTACAGGGGTAGCATTGCTGCAGCAAGGCATGACCTCTGAATGCCAGAGGAGTGTCTGCTCCAGTAAGGGGGGGAATAGGAGTGCAGGGCAGGCAAGACAGGTACTGGTAGTGGGGGACTCAATTATTAGGGGGACAGATAGGGCAATCTGTCACAAAGACAGGGATCGCCGAACAGTGTGTTGTCTTCCTGGCGCTCGAGTTCGGCACATCGCTGATCGGGTTGACAGATTACTGGGAGGGGCTGGGGAGGACCCAGCAGTCATTGTACACATTGGCACAAATGACAAAGTTAGAGGTAGGTGGAAGGTCCTTAAAGATGATTTCAGGGAATTAGGTTGTAAGCTTAAAGCATGGACCTCAAAGGTGGTATTTTCGGAAATACTACCTGTGCCACGAGCCACACCAGAGAGGCAAAGAGAGATCAGGGAGGTTAACAGGTGGCTCAGGAATTGGTGTAGGAAAGAGGGTTTTGGGTTCCTGGAGAATTGGGCCGACTTTTCAGTTGGCTACAGATTCTATGCTAGGGATGGGCTGCATCTTAATGGGGAGGGTGCAGCTCTGCTGGGGCAGAAAATGGCTAGAAGGTTGGAGGAGTGTTTAAACTAGGAATGGGGGGCGAGGGTATTCACTTTATAGAAGGGGAATGTAGTGCAGATAGTGACCAGGGCACAAGTAATGAAATTGGGGGTGGTACGGGGGGAAGGGTTAGGACAGTCAATACAGTAAGCAGGAATACAGGTAGAGAGTCATACGTAACGTGCATGTACACTAATGCCCGAAGCCTCACAAATAAGGTGGAGGAATTAGAATTAATATTGTTGGAAGAAAATTATGATATAGTGGGGATATCAGAGACATGGCTGGATGAGAGCTATGACTGGGCTGTTAATTTACAGGGTTATAGCCTATTCAGGAATGACCGTACAAATAAGCGAGGGGGAGGTGTGTGTCTATATGTAAAATCATCCTTAAAACCCATCCTGCGTGACAACATATGTGAGGGTACTGAGAATGTAGAGTCCCTATGGGTGGAGATAAGGGGGGGAGAATGAATAATAAAATACTGATAGGGGTGTGTTATAAGACGCCGAATATTATGGAAGAGGTAGAGAATCTCCTCATAAAGCAAATTGATAAAGCAGCGAGTCTCGGAGAGGTAATTATTATGGGGGACTTTAACTATCCTGATATAAATTGGGGAACAGAAACTTGCAGTTCCAGCAAAGGAAATAGATTTTTGATAACAATGAAAGATAATTACCTTTCACAAATGGTACAGGACCCCACAAGAGGGGGAGCACTACTAGACCTTGTACTAACCAATAGGCCAGACCGTATATCAAATATACAAGTTGGGGGTTACTTGGGGAATAGTGATCACAAAATAATAAGTTTTCATGTATTCTTTAGTAAGATGTATAGTAGAGGGGCTACAAGGACACTAAACTTCAGGAAAGCAAATTTTAAACGGTTGAGAGATGATCTTAGTGCAATAAACTGGGATGATGTACTAAGTAATAAAAGTACACAAAGCAAATGGGAGACTTTTCTGAGCATCCTGAATAGGGCTTGTGCAGAAAATATACCCTATGGGAACAAACATGCTAGAAATAGGAGGAAACCCCTATGGCTAAATAGAGCTGTAAGGGAAGCAATAAAAGAAAAACAGAAAGCCTTAAAAGAATTAAAGAGGGTAGGTAGTGATGAGGCATTATATAATTATAGAAAATTAAATAAAATATGTAAAAAGCAAATTAAGTTAGCTAAGTTTGAGACAGAGAGACTCATTGCGAGAGAAAGTAAAAATAATCCTAAAATATTCTTTAACTACATAAACAGTAAAAAACTGAAAAGTGATAGTGTTGGCCCCCTTAAAAATAGTCTTGGTGAAATGGTGGAAGGGGATGAGGGTAAAGCCAACCTGCTGAATGACTTTTTTTCTACGGTTTTTATACAAGAAAATGCCATGGCAGATGACATGACCAGTGATACCATAAATTCACCTTTGAATATTACCTGCTTAACCCAGCAGGAAGTACGCCGCCGCCTCGAAATCACTAAGGTTGACAAATCTCCGGGCCCGGATGGCCTACACCCCAGAGTACTACAGGAATTGAGTTCTGTGATAGATAGACCATTATTTTTAATCTTCTCAGATTCCTTAATAACAGGGTCGGTACCGCAGGACTGGCGCATAGCAAATGTGGTGCCAATATTCAAAAAGGGGACAAAAACTGAGCCGGGAAATTATAGGCCGGTAAGTTTAACCTCTACGGTTGGTAAAATCCTTGAGGGTTTCTTGAGAGATGCTATACTGGAGTATCTCAAGAAAAATAACCTTATGACAGAGTATCAACATGGGTTTATGAGGGATCGATCCTGTCAAACTAATTTGATCAGCTTCTATGAAGAGGTAAGTTCAAGCCTGGACCAGGGAAATGCAGTGGATGTTGTGTATATGGACTTTTCAAAAGCTTTTGATACGGTGCCACACAAAAGGATGGTACATAAAATGAGAATAATGGGGATAGGGGAAAATATGTGTAACTGGGTTAAAAACTGGCTCAGTGATAGGAAACAAAGGGTGGTTATTAATGGTACATACTCGGACTGGGTCTCAGTTCATAGTGGGGTACCACAGGGGTCAGTATTGGGCCCGCTTCTTTTCAACATATTTATAAATGACCTTGTTGGGGGCATGCGGAGTAGAATTTCAATATTTGCAGATGATACTAAACTCTGCAGGGTAATCAATACAGAGGAGGATAATTTTATATTACAGGGAGATTTATGTAAATTGGAGGATTGGGCTGAGAAGTGGCAATTGCAGTTTAATGTAGATAAATGTAAGGTCATGCACTTGGGTAGAGGAAATAACATTTATGATTATGTACTTAATTGTAGAACACTGGGTAAAACAGACACAGAAAAAGACTTGGGTGTATGGGTGGATGGTAAACTTCACTTTAGTGGACAGTGTCAGGCAGCTGCTGCCAGGGCTAATAAAATAATGGGATGTATTAAAAGAGGTATAAGTGTTCATGAAAAAAATATAGTTCTACCTCTGTACAAGTCACTAGTGCGACCGCACCTAGAATACTGTGTACAATTCTGGTCACCGATATATAAGAAGGACATAGCTGAACTGGAGAGGGTGCAGAGAAGAGCGACCAAGATTATTAGAGGAATGGGGGGGCTGCAATACCAAGACAGGTTATTAAACTTGGGGTTATTTAGTTTGGAAAAACGAAGGCTTAGGGGGGATCTAATCACAATGTATAAATATATGAGGGGACAGTACAGAGACCTTTCCAAAGATCTTTTTACACCTAGGCCTGCGACTGGAACAGGGGGCATCCGCTACGTCTGGAGGAAAGAAGGTTTAATCATAATCACAGACGAGGATTCTTTACTGTACGAGCAGTGAGACTATGGAACTCTCTGCCGCATGATGTTGTAATGAGTGATTCACTACTAACATTTAAGCAGAGCCTGGACGCCTTTCTTGAAAAATTTAATATTACTAGTTATGTATATTAGATTTTATGACAGGGTATTGATCCAGGTAACTAGTCTGATTGCCGGATGTGGAGTCAGGAAGGAAATTTTTTCCCCATTGGAACTTGTTTGCCACATTGGGTTTTTTTTGCCTTCCTCTGGATCAACATGTTAGGCTACGGGTTGAACTAGATGGACTTAGAGTCTCCCTTCAACCTTAAAAACTATGATACTATGATACTATGACTCTCGTTGGGTTCGTAGTTCCCTCCAGTATCTGATTCATTGGAAGGGTTACGGTCCGGAGGACCGGTCCTGGGTGCCGGCTCGATCCGTGCGGGCCGATCGGTTACTTGCGGCTTTCCACCGGAAGTATCCTGGGAAGCCTGGGGGTCCGGTGGCCCCCCCTTGAGAAGGGGGTACTGTCATGGTTCGCCTCCCTGTCCACATGGCTAGGGGGCGGAGCCTTCTCTCGAGCCTCACTTCCAGACCCTGGATGCCTTAAAAGCTGGCATTTCCAGTGAACCAGTGCGGGCTATAAGCTTAGCACTGCTTTGCCTGTGATTGCTGGTCCTGTGAGTGATATCCTGATCTGTCTGTTCCTGTGCCCCCGTGCCCTTGTCTGTGTTCCATCCCCTGGTCGTCCCTCCTGTCCTCTGTCCCCTCTCCTATTTCCCCACTCGGTTGCTTCCTCGGTACTGACCTTGGCCTGACTTTGACTTCGCTTTTGCTCGTCCCTCCGGTTCTGCTTCTGCCCGTACGGTGTTTGACCCAGCCTGTGTGACTATTCCTTGCATGCTCTGCAGCTCTGCTTCTCAGCTGTGCTTTGAGGTAATGCATGAGAACGCTGTGAATTCACTTCCTGGTTCTCATTGCTCTGTGTAGTGTATTATGCTACAGAGCTCTGGCTCCCCCTGGTGGCAGCATTACAAGGTGTCTCACTAGTGCTAGGGCCCATCGTTGTTAAAGTGTCTCATGTGCACCCCTTGTTTTTTGTGGTGAAAACCCTGTTTGTTGTGTGTCTCACCTGCACTCTGGACCTTCCCCATGTCCGTGAGTGACAGAGTGACAGTTCTCATGATAGAAGACCTGTATCATTGGTAGAAATATAAAGCTCAGCACAGGTTGTGAAGTAACACATTCAGCTCTTAGACCCTGTGCACATACTTTGGTTTTTAAAAATCTGCATCAAAATCTGAATGTCTCCCATGAAGCCAGCAAAGACAATGGGGTTTTATATTTCCTGTGCACACACTGCGGTTTATTTGCATCCGGTTTGGTTTTTGATGCAGAAAAAATTTACAGCATGTCAATTATAAGTCCGGTTTAGCAACATTTTTCACCCATTGACTTCAAGGTTGTCAATAATAATAATCTTTATTTCTATAGCGCCAAATATTCCGCAGTGCTTTACAATTCAGGAGGATCATATACAAACAAGTAACAGTTATAGAAAATACAATATTTAGAGGGAAAAAAGACAACCCTGCTCATGAGAGCTTACAATCTACAATGAGATGGGATAACGTTGCTAACCCACAGGTGAATTCGCACTGTCAAAGCCGCTCATTAGGCTCATACATATTCATTGCTGCTGTTCATTAGGCTCATACATATTCACTGCTTCCCCCGCCCTCCGGTGTCTGTGATTGCAGTCAGATGCACCCTCACGCTGAGTGACAGCTGTCTGACTGCAACCAATCACAACCACCGGTGGGCGGGTCTATATCGTACAGTAAAATAAATAAAAACATTTTTAAAAAACGGAGTGCGGTCCCCCAAAATTTTGATACCCAGCTAAGATAAAGCCTCATAGCTGAGGGCTGGTTTTCTCAGGCTGGGGAGACTCACGTTATTGGAAGCTCCCCAGCCTAAAAATATCAGCCAGCAGTCGCCCGGTATTGCCGCATTGATTAGATGTGACAGTCTTGGGACTTTACCTGGTTCTTCTCGATTACCCTGGTGCGGTAGCAATCGGGGTAATAAGGAGTTAATGGCAGCCTATAGCTGCCATTAAACCATAGGTTAGTGATGGCAGGCATCTATGAGAAGCCCCCCATTACTAATACGGAAGTGAAAGTAAATAAACACATACACCCAAAAAATCCTTTATTTGAAATAAAAGACAAAAAAGCACCCTTTTTCACCACTTTATTAACCCCTCAAACACCCCTCAAGGTCCGACATAATCTAGGTCCCCTGACGCTTTCAGCACTGCTATTTCTGATGCTTACAGCGAGCGCCATAGAACATGGATGCCCAATGTGAGCTCCACACAGCAACTGAAGTGAGTTGCGCTATCAACGGTGATGTCACTCAGGTTAGCCGCGGCCACAGCTTGAGTCCTCCGCCTGTGACAGCAAATCACCCGAGTGACTGAAGTGAGCCGTGCAATAAGCGGTGACGTCACTCAGACCCTGACTGAAGTGAGCTTCAGGTGGAGGACTCACCTGAGTGACGTCACCGCTAATTGTGCGACTCACTTCAGTCTCTCTCTCTCTCTCCCCGCCAGCCGCATCAGGTTTTTTGTCAGCCGCCCGCATGTAAAATCGTGGGTAAACCATCTCCAGCCCGCATTGCATTTTAACATGCAGTTCTCTGCTGACCAGTCCGGTTTACCTGCAGAAAATATGTGCAACTCATGTGCAGCATGGGCACATAGCCTTTGCACATTGCGACATCGCTACTGCGATGTCGTCGGGGTCAAATCGAAAGTGACGCACATCCGGCGCCGGTAACGACGTCACAACATGTAATGCCTAGATGCGCCGATAAACGATCGCAAAAGCGTCGTAAATCGGTGATCTGTGTAGTGTCGGACATTTCCATATTTTCGCTGCATCGACAGGTACGATGTTGTTCGTCGTTCCTGCGGCAGCACACATCGCTGTGTATGAAGCCGCAGGAGTGAGGAATATCTCCTTACCTGCGTCCCGCCTGCAATGAGGAAGGGAGAAAGTGGGCGGGATGTTTACGTCCCGTTCATCTCCGCCCCTCTGCTTCTATTGGCCGCCTGCCGTGTGACATCGCTGTGACGCCGCACGACCCGCCCCCTTAGGAAGGAAGCGGGTCGCCGGCCAGAGCGACGTCGCAGGGCAGGTAAGTGCATGTGAAGCTGCTGTAGCGATACTGTTCGCTATGGCAGCTATCACAAGAGATCGCATCTGCGACGGGGGCGGGGACTATCGCGCTCGGCATCGCTACAATCGGCTAGCAATGTCGCAACGTGCAAAGTACCCCTTAGTGGTTTGGAGACTGCACTGTTATCACTATATGTGAACATAGAGTTAATAGGGCATTTGGGCAAACACAGCACTCCAGACAGTTATTATGAGAACTGCTCTGAGAGTAGTCAATGGTGCGGGCTGGTAATTTTGCAAGATTTGTAACAACAGCTTGGTCAGGATCTAAGAGGAAGGTGAGCAGCTAGTTGCCGTATAGAAATCAATAGTCTGGAGAAAAGTGGCTGAGATGTTAGGAAATAACCCATCTCTTAGAATGTAACCACTGGGCTTCCTCAGCCACCATCTGGGCATCCACTGTTCTCTCAGCTTCATGGAAACCAGCTGTACAATATGTAAGATAAAAGCTAACACAGTAGGAAAATAAAAGCAGAGTGAAAAAGCAAATCAGTTGCAGACTTGCTTATTTTCATGCTACCCAACTAAACGGATATAATAACTTAATAATACCAATTTAAGATTAGGCTTAGGGTAAGGGATAAAGCTAGGGATAAGGTTAAGGCATTCTCCTCTCCACTTTTCTTAAAGGGTTTTTTTTTGGTGGTGGTGGGGTCAACATGACTTCAGCTAGGATTTTGAATGATTAACCCCATATTTGCAGGTTAATAGTGCTTTTTCTCATGACAGCTTTTCTGTAAGAAGTCTTACAAACACTATTATATATAATGAACGCCAGGACACATTGCTCCAATGTTGCCGAAATTGGCAAGTAGATCAGCTTCATTGCCTTCTTCAGGATTCTGAGAAAAGTCCATATTTGACAAAAAGTCACCCAAGCTACCTAATTCCTGATGCTTAGTCTTATTTAATATGATCCCGAGCTTCTTTCATCCCTAAAGATCTCTGGAGAGCCTTCTTCAGGAAGGGTTTTTTCCCCCCACCACAGCTCCAGTGTTGATTTTGGTAGGTTGGAGGGTCATACGATGTGGAGTTCCCCTGCCTGGTAGTTAATCCTGGATGAAAAGACACCTCGGGGGTCACTTCCTAGGTCAGCTGAGATGTGTACGTGTCACAAATGGTCTATCCGGTCCTGAGAACATAAACAAATAGAATAATATCCCTGTCAGTAATATGATAGTAAAGGGGGGTGGGCTGTTTATTTTGTCTGGCAGAGCGTCTTAAGGTAAAATTAACATTCAAGTGAAATATGTGAGAAAAACTAATCAAGCGGAAAGAACCCGCTAAATATAGAAAATAAAGAACTGTGGTCAAAAGTCTAATGAAAGTGAGACAATACATGGATCTGGCAAAATGTCAAAAGTGTCCAGTTTTTACTCTTTTACTGCTCCCCTGAGTATTCTTACACCTTATGGCCCAAAAAGATTTATTTGGTGCAAAATGTTATGGTCTTTGCCAATGGGGCGTATCTCACAGGTAATATTGGAGAGCAGTTGAACCCCCCCCAAGGAATTCTGTGAGTCACGCCCCATTGGTAAAGATCCGCAGGTGAATCACTGAATTAAAAGGCCCTTATTTCTCTAACCATATTTATAAAAAAGAGGGAATAAGCCAAGAGTAAAATCTGGTAACAAATCCTCTTTACTCTGCAAACGACATTCGACTAACATCCACACTACCCTCGCACTAGCGGATCCAAGATTTCTCCTGAGCTGCACCAATCCTCTGGAATGCTCTACCCCAAGAAGCTAGTACGTATCACAACTACTCAGCTTCAGACACTCCCTAAAAACACATCTTTTTAGGGCGGTCTGTCACACTCCCCAGCCAAACTAATTTCACAAAGTCCCTCCACGACTTTTCAGAACATGACTCCCCGTCAAACTCCACTCGCACCCAAAAGCATCTAAAAGTTTTGGCTGGCCGGCTCAGGCAGCCTTTAACTATCCCCCATTTCTTTCTTTGAGATGGCTGAATTGTCATTATAAATAAACACTTTTATCTTCCCCCCACCTCATCGTAGATTGTAATCTGGCACGGGCAGGGTTGTCTTTTTCTTTTTTTCTCCTAATTATTGTATCTTCAATAACTGTTAAGGGGGCTTTACACGCAACGACATCGCTAACGAGATGTCGTTGGGGTCACGGAATTCGTGATGCACATCCGGCCTCGTTAGCGACGTCGTTGCGTGTGACACTTACGAGCGACCGCTAACGATGCAAAATACTCACCAAATCTTTGATCGGTGACACGTCGTCCATTTCCCAAATATCGTTGCTGCTTTTGGACGTAGGTTGTTCGTCGTTCCTGAGGCAGAACACATCGCTACGTTTGACACCCCGGGAACGACGAACAACACCGTACCTGCGTCCTCCAGCAACGAGGTGGGCGTGTCTTTCATGCGGCTGCTCTCCGCCCCTCCGCTTCTATTGGACAGCTGCTGTGTGATGTCGCTGTGACTCCGCACGAACCGCCCCCCCTTAGAAAAGAGGCTGTTCTCCGGCCACAGCGACGTCGCTAGGCAGGTAAGTAGTGTGACGGGTACTAGCGATTTTGTGCGCCACGGGCAGCGATTTGCCCATGACGCACAAACGACGGGGGCGGGTGCTTTCATGAGCGACATCACTAGCGATGTCACTGCATGTAAAGCGGCCTTTACTTGTTTGTATATGAACCTTCTGAATTGTAAAGCGCTGCGGAATATGTTGGTGCTATAGAAATAAAGATTTTTTTATTATTTATTATTATTATTATTATTATTATTACAGATATTACTGGTAAAATAAAATATCTGTAACCAAAATATAATAATAATAATATTAATAATAATAATAATAATAATAATAAAAAAATACCCTAAATGTAAGTTCAACAATGGGAACGATAAGAGCTGACCATCTTTTGGGACAATTTTTATTTTTATTTTTTTTGCTTAAATGTATTTATTTGGGAGTAAAACTTATTTTGGACATTGGGTTTCCCTATCCCCTTCACCCCACTGCGATTTTACGTTTTTTGCTTTTTCCTCCCTTTCTTCCAAGATCCAAAACGTTCTTATTTTTTCATCAATATATCCATATGAGAGCTTGCTTTTTGAAGGACGAGTTGTACTTTTGAATGACACCATTCATTCTGCCCCATAATGTACTGGAAACAAAAAAATCCATGTACTGTGAAATTGCAAGAAAAGTGTAATTAAATACATTGTTGGATTCCCCAGGTCAATACGTGTTCGTAGATACCAAGCATGTATTGTGGGGGTTTTTTACGTAGTGAAAAAAATTCAAAAATTAAAAAAAATAAATAAATAAAAAAAGGAGTTTTCCTTTTGTGACTATTTTCCAAGACCCGTAACATTTCATGTTTCTGATCTGGGGTTGAGTGACAGGGGATGCAAAAATTTGTCCAGTATGGGACCCTGAAATTCCTGGTGGTAGCCCTCTGTGCATGTGAAACGTCGGACTGCACTAGGATGTCATCCGAGTGCAGTACGATATACACAGAGACAGACAATGGAGAAGAAGGAGAAATTAATCTCTCCATCTTCTCCGCACCCAACGAATGATTCTCGCATGTGGGAACATCGGATTACAGGGAATGACACTCAGCTAATGTTTGCAGCAGAGCTTGAGCCGAGTATCATTAGCACATCGCAATGGATGCTATACGTTAGTGTGACCCCAGCCTTAATCACATACTTACACAATGTATTTCTGTGGCACCCGTTGAGACGTCCCGTGGTACATGCATAACTCCTAGCTGTTATGTCAGTCAGACCAATAAAAACATCCAGCTGTCAAGATAAATATACAGTAGAGCCGGATCAGTGAACTATTCCGCCAGCTGATAAGGCGGCCAGTAGCAACTCCAACGAGGACAGCCATTTTGATTTTCATGGTATCTTCTATTTATCTAAGGGTAACAATCAGTGTAATTGGTTATATTATGTCATGTAGTGAGGTGTAGCTTAGAAGTCCCTTGTCCTAATGAGAAGTAACAGCCTGTAAAGGAGATAATGAACTAGTATAGCGGAGCTGTGACAGTGGTGACTGGTGTAGCAGAGGTGGGACAGTGAAGAATAGCAAAGCAGAGCTAGAACACTGATGACTGGCGTAGCAGAGGTGGGACAGTGAAGAATGGCGAAGCCGAGCTAGGACACTGATGACTGGCGTAGCAGAGGTGGGACAGTGATGAATGGCGAAGCAGAGCCAGGACATTGATGACTGGCATAGCAGAGCTAGGACATTGATGACCAGTGTAGCAGAACTGAGACAGCAAAGAATGGCAAAGCAGAGCTAGGACACTGATGACTGGTGTAGTAGAGCTAGGACACTGATGACTGGTGTAGCAGAGGTGGGACAGTGAAGAATGGCAACGCACAGCTAGGACATTGATGACTGGTGTAGCAGAGGTGGGACAGTGATGAATGGCGAAGCAGAGCTAGGACATTGATGAACGGCGAAGCAGAGATAGGACATTGCCATTCTTTGCTGTCTCAGTTCTGCTACACTGGTCATCAATGTCCTATCTCTGCTTCGCCGTTCATCAATGTCCTAGCTCTGCTTCGCCATTCATCAATGTCCTAGCTCTGCTTCGCCATTCATCACTGTCCCACCTCTGCTACACCAGTCATCAATGTCCTAGCTGTGCGTTGCCATTCTTCACTGTCCCACCTCTGCTACACCAGTCATCAGTGTCCTAGCTCTGCTTTGCCATTCTTTGCTGTCTCAGTTCTGCTACACTGGTCATCAAAGCAGAGCTAGGACACTGATGACTGGTGTAGCAGAGGTGGGACAGTGAAGAATGGCAACGCACAGCTAGGACATTGATGACTAGTGTAGCAGAGCTAGGGCATTGATGACTGGTGTAGCAGAGGTGGGACAGTGATGACTGGTGTAGCAGAGGTGGGACAGTAATGACTGGTGTAGGAGAGGTGGGACAGTGATAACTGGTGCAGCAGAACTAGGACTTTGATAACTGGTGTAGCAGAGATGGGACACTGATAACTGGTGTAGCAGAGATGGGATATTGTTGACTGGTGATTGTGAGAGCAATGAATAATGTAATAGAGCTGGAATAGTGCTGACCAGATTAGCAGATATAGTAGTGCTGGAACAACGATGACTGCAATAGCTGAGATGCAGAAGCATTGGTTGACGTAGCAGTGCTGAAACAGTGATGGCTGGAATAGCAGAGTTGTAGCAATAGAGACTGATGTAGCAGTGCTTGAGCAACAATGACTGGAACACAGAGTTTGCAAAGGAACAAAGCCACAAATGAGAAGGAAGAAGGCTGCATCGCTTAACACTTGAGCCAGGAGAAGAGAGTAGGAGGTCAAAGCCATCATTTAACACTAGAAGTCCCAGGGATTTCGAGCTCCATAGGGTTCCAATGGTAGAAATGTCAAATGACCCCTCTCTGGGACTTCAAGTGTTAAAGGGTGTGATTAAAAATATGTCAGTTAAACACAAATGAGAGAACAGAAAAAGTAATGGATGTCAGAACAAAATTCTGCAAAAATTCAAAAAGAAGAAAAAAATCCTATCACCCTGGAGGCCAAAAAAGAGGTCTTAAATGGGTTAACATGATAGAGTCTCCATAACAATGCATCTATTCCTATAAATTTAATAAAATAGTCTTTTATTTCCATTGAATACGGTATTTCATATTGATCCAGGTACATCAGATGTTGACCCCGAGGACTCGTCCTGTTGTTAGAAGTGCTATCATTTTTCTTTTACAACAGCTGCAAATGAATCTCCTTAAGATGTGTTTAGTTACAGCAGAGACTAATAGAAACCAACTGGAAGAAAGGCATCAGCATGACTGCGGGACTTAAAAGGAAGCCCTACCAGCACCACAGCATCCCCGGCCCATTAATACTGTATTATACCACCACCAGCAGAATAATACGTGGCTGCATGCCAGGGTCTTTGATCCCTTACTTACAGTTGGTTATCATCTGTGGGGGGCTACACTGATAGAAAAGATTAGCGTGGTACCAATTTATCTGTTCCCATTAAACTGTATAGAAAAAAAAAAAGCTCAAAAGCATTAAAAAGGACAAAGTAGGAGTTGTTGGGGGGTCAAAGAGCTCTGTCACCTAGCTTTTCCAACAATTAATAACCCCTTAGAATCTTATCTGCATGTATATTGTTACTATGCAGGCCCATCTAGACCTCTGGCAGTATATTAGAGCTGTCAATAACAAGATCACTTGCTGACTCTACCCAAGGCTAAACAGCAAAGCTTTAAAAATGTAAAAGAAAATCCCTGCAGAATAATCAGACCACCTTGTAATAAAAATGAATGACAATGAGATGACTCTGCTGACTCTGTCCAACGCTAAACCGCAAAGTTTGAAAGAATGTAAAAAACAACCCAAAACCCTGTAGAATAACCAGACCACCTTCTAATAAAAATTAATGACGATGAGATGATTTTGCTTACTGTGCCCAAGGCTAAACAGCAAAGCTTGAAAAAATGTAAAAAAAAATCCCCGCAGAATAACCAGACCACCTTCTAATAAAAGTTAATCACAATGATCCCTGCAGAATAACCAGACCACCTTCTAATAAAAATTAATGACAATGAGAGGACTCGGCTTACTATGTCCAAGGCTAAACAGCAAAGCTTAAAAAAGTAAAAAAAAACCTGCAGAATAACCAGACCAAATTCTAATAAAAATTAATGACGATGAGATGACTCTGCTTACTCTGCCCAAGGCTAAACAGCAAAGCTTGAAAAAATGTAAAAAAAAAATCCCTGCAGAATAACCAGACCACCTTCTAATAAAAATTAATGACAATGATCCCTGCAGAATAACCAGACCACCTTCTAATAAAATTTAATGAAAATGAGATGTCTCTGCTGATTTTGCCCAAGGCTAAACAGCAAAGCTTAAAAAATGTAAATACAAACCCCTGCAGAATAACACACCCCCTTCTAATAAAAATGAATGATGATGAAATGACTCAGGTGACTCTGCCCAAAGCTAAACAGCAATGTCTGAAAAGATTAAAAAAAAATCCCTGCAGAATAACCAGACCCTCTTCTAATAAAAATTATTGACAATGAGATGACTCTGCTGTGTCCAAGGCTAAACAGCAAAGCTTAATACATGTAAAAACAAACAAACTGCAGAATAACCAGACCACCTTCTAAAAAAAAAAAAATAATGATAATGAGATGACTCTGATGACTCTGCCCAAGACTAAACAGCAAAGCTTGAATAAAAATGTAAAAAAAAATCCCTGCAGAATAACCAGACCACTTTCTAATAAAAAAATGAATGACAATCAGATGACTCTGCTGACTCTGCCAAAGGCTAAACAGCAAACCTTAAAAAGTGATAAAAAAAAATGCAGAAAATAGAAAGTGTCTGACTATATTGTTTCCACTATTGTAATATTGTAGGGATTTTTCTTACATGGATAACAACAAAAGTGTAAAAAAAACTGTTTAGAATAGAAAGTAATTAATTCCTGGTCAGATTTGGATGATTGATTTGCTTTTCGTTATGACTATAATGGTGGTCTCTTTGCTTTCTTCAGGGGAGTATTTACTTTTGATGGCTTTTGATAGGGAAGGATATCACTATTTATATTACCAAGCATAATCATTACTGATTGGACGGAGATTATAAATAAGGTCTTTGTGAAAGAGGGACAGAAATTTGGAATAAATAGTATAATGGCCCCGAGGAGGAACTCAATTAAATGAACATGTCAAAATAATAGATTTATAGTAATATTTCATTATTTTCTGAAATTCTGGGCTTGTAACTCTCCATTGCGATGGGAACTTTAGAGAATTGTAATTGGCTAAAGTACCTGCGGCTGAATATTACGAATATTAGGCAGCTTTATTGGCCTTGATTTTTGGGAATTGCCCATTTTCTTTGTGTTTAGAAACATATTTGGTATCCATTTACATTTTAAATATATATATATATATATATATATATATATATATATATATATATATACATATATATATGAAGGAAATAAGTATTTGATCCATTGCTTATTTTGTAAGTTTGCCCACTGATAAAGACATAAACAATCTATAAATTTAAGGGTAGGTTAATTTTAACAGTGAGAGATAGAATATCCAAAATACAATCCAGAAAATCACATTGAATAAATTATATAAATTTATTTGCATTTTGTGGAGAGAAATAAGTATTTGATCCCTCTGGCAAACAAGACTTAATACTTGGTGTCAAACCTCTTGTTGGCAGCACAGCAGTCAGACGTTGTTTGTAGTTGATGATGAGGTTTGCGCACATGTCGGGAGGGATTTTGCTCCATTCCTCTTTGCAGATCATCTATAAATCATTAAGATTTTGAGGCTGTCACTTGGCAAGTCGGAGCTTCAGCTTCCTCCATAAGTTTTCTATGGGATTAAGGTCTGGAAGCTGGCTAGGCCACTCCATGACCTTAATGCGCTTCTTTTTGAGCAGCTCCTTTGTTGCCTTGGCTGTAAGTTTTGGGTCATTGTCATGCTGGAAGACACAGCCATGACCCATTTTTAATGTCCTGGTGGAGCGAAGGAGGTTGTCACTCAGGATTTTACGGTACATGGCTCCATTCATTGTCCCATTGATGCGGTGAAGTAGTCCTGTGCCCTTAGATTTTGGCGGTTGGTGACTGTTCACATTAAGTCATCAGGCTTTGTCCACAGGCTATTTACTTCATGCAGCATTTGCTTGGACCTGTCCCGCCCACAGCCATGACTCAGTCATGGGTACGGGATTGAAATAGACCAGGTGAGTGCTGCTAAGAGCAGTTCTACTATTCATATGTGAGGCCGTATGGCACATTTTATAAAAATATTTTAGTGTAGGACTGCTTCAAATGAGATTTGCCGTGACGTGGCGAAGCAGCTCAAGAAATTGCAATTTTTTGCCAAAAATCTCAAATTTTTTTAAAATAAGTACAGTTTGGAATGTTTAGTGCTGTAGTGCACATTTGGTGCTGCTTTTTGTTTTTTCTTCATTGAATTGGTCGGTGGTTGACCTCCACCTTGCTTTGCACCCCAATTTGGGATGTATTCCATCTGTCTAGATTTTGGCGGTTGGTGACTGTTCACATTAAGTCATCAGGCCTTGTCCACAGGCTATTTACTTCATGCAGCATTTGCTTGGACCTGTCCCGCCCACAGCCATGACTCAGTCATGGGTACGGGATTGAAATAGACCAGGTGAGTGCTGCTAAGAGCAGTTCTACTATTCATATGTGAGGCCGTATGGCACATTTTACAAAAATATTTTAGTGTAGGACTGCTTCAAATGAGATTTGCCGTGACGTGGCGAAGCAGCTCAAGAAATTGCAATTTTTTGCCAAAAATCTCAAAATTTTTTAAAATAAGTACAGTTTGGAATGTTTAGTGCTGTAGAGAAAGCCATGGACCCCATAGGGGGGAGGGGCGACATGACCAGAGGGAAGGGAGAGAGTGAGGGGTTAAAAAAGGTATAATGAGGGGCATTATGGGAAGGTATAGGGGATTGGTGGAGAAAAGGATCCCTGTAGGGGAGGGGGGGGAGTATAAAAGCGATGAGGGAGGGTCTTACCTCCCCTTTTGGAATCCGGACGGCGACAGATTCCCGCCCACCCTCCCTTTTTTGCGTTTGTGAGTTTGTTTAACTATGTTCAAAAAAAAAAAAAAAAAAAGGAATTATTATAAAAGGAATGTATGTTTTGTCGCAGCAGCGGGGGTAGGTCTGGTCCAGAAGCGGTTGGAAGGGATTTGTAGCTGGACCGAGAGGCACTGTCTTGGTATGGTGTCTCTGGGTTCCGGGAAATTGCAGGCACGGGGTTCTGCAAAGTTTGGGGGGTATTAATCCGTGGGGTGATTAATACCTCATCTCTGGGTCGGAGTGTTGCGGCCAGGGATATTGGTGTAGGAAAGGGTTTCTGGACCGGGCCTACATAGGGTTTCATGTACCGTTTATTATTATGTGTTACCTATTATTGTGTGTTTGGGGTCGCCCGTTGGACGGCGCCCCCTTTGTGGTAGTATGTTAATAATAGGTAATAAAGGCTGCTGTGGCCAATTTGTTTAACCAAGTCGCATGCAGTCGGTGTATTATTTTTAGGTTAAGTTTTAAGGGGTATAGTAACCATCACGACCGGAAAATCCTTCCTCAGTGGTCATGCACATTTGGTGCTGCTTTTTGTTTTTTCTTCATTGAATTGGTCGGTGGTTGACCTCCACCTTGCTTTGCACCCCAATTTGGGATGTATTCCATCTGTCTAGATTTTGGCGGTTGGTGACTGTTCACATTAAGTCATCAGGCTTTGTCCACAGGCTATTTACTTCATGCAGCATTTGCTTGGACCTGTCCCGCCCACAGCCATGACTCAGTCATGGGTACGGGATTGAAATAGACCAGGTGAGTGCTGCTAAGAGCAGTTCTACTATTCATATGTGAGGCCGTATGGCACATTTTATAAAAATATTTTAGTGTAGGACTGCCTCAAATGAGATTTGCCGTGACGTGGCGAAGCAGCTCAAGAAATTGCAATTTTTTGCCAAAAATATCAAAATTTTTTAAAATAAGTACAGTTTGGAATGTTTAGTGCTGTAGTGCACATTTGGTGCTGCTTTTTGTTTTTTCTTCAGAAAATAGAAAGTGTCTGACTATATTGTTTCCACTATTGTAATAGTGTAGGGATTTTTCTTACATGGATAACAACATAAGTGTAAAAAAAACTGTTTAGAATAGAAAGTAATTAATTCCTGGTCAGATTTGGATGATTGATTTGCTTTTCGTTATGACTATAATGGTGGTCTCTTTGCTTTCTTCAGGGGAGTATTTACTTTTGATGGCTTTTGATAGGGAAGGATATCACTATTTATATTACCAAGCATAATCATTACTGATTGGACGGAGATTATAAATAAGGTCTTTGTGAAAGAGGGACAGAAATTTGGAATAAATAGTATAATGGCCCCGAGGAGGAACTCAATTAAATGAACATGTCAAAATAATAGATTTATAGTAATATTTCATTATTTTCTGAAATTCTGGGCTTGTAACTCTCCATTGCGATGGGAACTCTAGAGAATTGTAATTGGCTAAAGTACCTGCGGCTGAATATTATGAATATTAGGCAGCTTTATTGGCCTTGATTTTTGGGAATTGCCCATTTTCTTTGTGTTTAGAAACATATTTGGTATCCATTTACATTTTAAATATATATATATATATATATATATATATATATATATATATATATATACATATATATATGAAGGAAATAAGTATTTGATCCATTGCTTATTTTGTAAGTTTGCCCACTGATAAAGACATAAACAATCTATAAATTTAAGGGTAGGTTAATTTTAACAGTGAGAGATAGAATATCCAAAATACAATCCAGAAAATCACATTGAATAAATTATATAAATTTATTTGCATTTTGTGGAGAGAAATAAGTATTTGATCCCTCTGGCAAACAAGACTTAATACTTGGTGTCAAACCTCTTGTTGGCAGCACAGCAGTCAGACGTTGTTTGTAGTTGATGATGAGGTTTGCGCACATGTCGGGAGGGATTTTGATCCATTCCTCTTTGCAGATCATCTATAAATCATTAAGATTTTGAGGCTGTCACTTGGCAAGTCGGAGCTTCAGCTTCCTCCATAAGTTTTCTATGGGATTAAGGTCTGGAGGCTGGCTAGGCCACTCCATGACCTTAATGCGCTTCTTTTTGAGCAGCTCCTTTGTTGCCTTGGCTGTAAGTTTTGGGTCATTGTCATGCTGGAAGACACAGCCATGACCCATTTTTAATGTCCTGGTGGAGCGAAGGAGGTTGTCACTCAGGATTTTACGGTACATGGCTCCATTCATTGTCCCATTGATGCGGTGAAGTAGTCCTGTGCCCTTAGCAGAGAAACACCCCTAAAACATAATGTTTCCACCTCCAAGCTTGACAGTGGGGATGGTGTTCTTGGGTCATAGGTAGCATTTCTCTTCCTCCAAACACAGCGCGTTAAGTTAAGGCCAAAGAGCTGATGCAGTGAAGTAGTCCTGTGCCCTTAGCAGAGAAACACCCCAAAACATAATGTTTTCACCTCTATGCTTGACAGTGGGGATGGTGTTCTATGAGGAATAGGCAGCAATTCTTTTCCGCCAAACACGGCAAGTTAAGGCCAAAGAGCTTAATTTTTGTCTCATCTGACCACAGCACCTTCTCCCAATCTCTCTCAGAATCATACACGTGTTCATTGGCAAACCTCAGACGGGCCGGCTGCACATGGGCCTTCTTGAGCAGTGGGACTTTGCGGGCACTGCAGGATGTTAATCCATTATGGCGTTATGTGTTACCAATGGTTTTCTTTGGGACAGTGGTCCCAGCTGCCTTGAGATCATTAAGAAGTTCCCCCCCATGTAGTTTTAGGCTGATCTCTCACCTTCCTCATGATCCTGGAAACCCCACGAGGGGGAATTTTGCATGGAGACCCAGATTGATGTCAATTTACACTCATTTTGTATTTCTTCCATCTCCTTACTATAGCACCCAAATATTAGCATACACAAGAAATCGGGAGCTCTTTCCAAATTTAGCTACTAAAGAGAAATCCTGAAACTAAGGCTTGTGTGTCACAGAATGTGAATTTTTCAACACTTTTTTTTACCATTTTAAAAAGTCATTTTTTTTACCACCAGTTACCATCCGTTTTCCCTTAAGGCCGCTTTACATGCTACGATTTATCTGACGATCTCATTAGCAACATGACACGCCCAGATCGTAGTTACGATTTGCCGAGATTGCACATAGGTTGTTTATTAGCGGTCACACGTAATGATCTCACAAGCGACGCTACATCATTCAGCGATATATTGTTTGACCAAGGCGGTCGTGTGGATGTTGTTCGTAGTTTGCAGGGTGTCAAACGTACCAATATGTTGGCTGCGTTCCAAACAATGAACAATATTTTGAAAGTGAACGACGTGTCAACGATCAACGATTTTTAACCTATTTGCGATCGTTCGGAGTCGCACGTAGGTGTCACGCGCAACGACGTCGCTAACGATGACGGAAGTGTGTCACGAAAACCGTGACCCCCGACGACATATCGTCAGATAAATCGTAGCGTGTAACGGGGCCTTTAGCCTAATAGATTGAGGTCACTTGGACACTAATAAGGCTGAGTTCACACCAAAGAGCTCAATAGGGGTTTAACGCACTCCTAGGAGAAATCTGCGTGTTGTACACATACATTATGGGCAATTACAGGTTTTGTAGTATTTATTCATCATAAATGAAATATTTTGGGAAAATTCAAAAAGCTGCTGAAGTCAATTTTTAAAAGATCCGCTTATTTTTATTAATAGTGATAGATTGTTACAATTGCAACCAATCTAGGAACAGAGGGTTATCTACACTGGATACAATCGTGACAAAAAAAAAATCAGCTGTATTTTACTATATCTAAATATAAGAAAAACTTCACAGAGGTAAAAACTTGTACAAACTTGTAAAAAGTATCTAAAATATGCAATAAATTTGGTGCAGAACATGTACTGTTCTATGAACATATTTACTTGGTACCATAAATCTCAACCCCACGTTTTCTTTTTATCTTCCATAACAAGTTTTGGGGATTTCCTTTAACTGTTGAATGACCTTTCAATAATATTTGCTTAAATAAATATCTTATTGGAGAAATCTGATTTTCTCTTTCTCCACTTATGAGCCACTTCTTTCCTACCACCTGCCTCCTGAACTCATCGTTTACTCTGAAAAACTGCTAAAAATCCATCTTTCACAAAATAAGAGGAACTGGAAGCTTCTTTATGGACCAGATTACTGCTGTCTAATGAATTGTATGGAGAGAGGAGGCAGAAGGAGGAGCAGAGCGGGAGATACAGCGACGGATCAGTTGGTTTTTAGTACGTTTTTATTTCACTTCCACTAGTTTTACAGTTACAACGCTCAGCACTGATGTATAATGTTCCCCATGCTGCTGCTTCTGAACATGAGCTACATAGAAAAAGGAGAGCAAGAGTCCCTCATGGTTCTGGGTGCTGTGTATGGGAGACATCATACATAGTATCTTGTCTCTACTGCCACGAGTGTGTCATGGCCTGATGTTTTCTCGGGGGGATTTCGGATCAGAAGGTAATGGCTTATAGTTGAACGTAGATCCACTTAAGTGTGTGCTCGTTGTTTATCCTGAGTTGTAGCTTATTTGATTTAATCAGGTCCTGAAGGGGTTAAGGTTCCTTTCTATCCTGAAGTGATGTCACAGATAGTTGTAACCTCAGCTGCAGCTGCTCCCTTCTGCTATAAATATCTGCTCCTCACTCCTCCTATGAAGGAGTCAGTCTCTGGAGAAGCTGAGGTGTTGCTTCTATTGCAGCTGAGAGGTTCCTGCTGGCGAAGCTGTGGAGTGTTATTTGTTGTGTCTTTCTCCACCTGTTTGTTTTACCCTCCTTGTGTTGGCTTATTGCAGTGGCGAAATTAGCATCTCGCTGGCCTTCACTAGTCAGGGTGAGTTCAGTGCCAGTGAGGGTCTCCGGAGGAGAGCACGGGGCAGGCAGTGATAATAGTCATGCGTGCAGGGGGACGACAGGTCACAGCACAACCTGACATTAACCCCTTGCCTCCCCATCACCACACCAAACACAAGAGGACTCTGTATCAGTTCAGGCAATACCACATTCACATTATCAGGAAATAAAGTCCAGTCAAAGTTTCTTTTCTCAAAACAAGCCAACTTTATTTTCCGTTATCTTCCGCATCATCTCGGTCTGTGCTTCGATGGCCCTCGTTCATAATTTAGCAGCAGTCTGTATCTCTGGCACCTGGTTACTTTCTTTCATTCCATCACTACACTTCACACTGGCATGAACCAGGTCATGAAGTCCGTTGAGCCACTTCATCCCACCCACAGAGACGTTAACACGTAAGAAGGAGCGCAACTGACAAGGCTCACCCATCCGTGCCCAGGCCATCCAGCCATACCCTTCTACCTGAGGGCGCACTGACCTTTCAGTCAGTGAGTAATTCATTGAGTATTAGAAGCCAGATAAAAAAAACGCCAGACCCCCGACCATAGGACTAAAAACCTCTCCTTAGGGGAAGCGGTTTACCAATCCGGACTGGATGCCGCATGTCACGGCCGCAGGGGTGACCCATAGGATCAGAATCGTCAAGGTGTGGTTATTACTCATACATCATTCCAGGGACTCTCCTGCTCCCTCCCCATTGTCTCTCCCTTATATACCTCAATCCTCCTCCTACTACTACCCTCTCCCTACCCACCCAGGTGCCAGAACAACTGATCTGCAACACTGCCACCTGGTGGAAATATTACACAAGACATTTACATTTTTGTTACACAGGACATCAGTGTGTCGGCTACACATGCAGGGGTGGACCTAACCCTAACCCCCCTACAGGTCTACACACGTGACATGCACAGGGGAAGGACCTATCTGGGGATGTTAAAGATTGCAGGGATCAGCCTCAGGTGAGTGTTAGCAGGTGACCCTTCTCTCTAGTGCCAGGTCCTTCGATTATATTGCTTCCTTGGTTTTCACATTGTGTTGCACCTCTCGGACCCGGCATGACATTTATTTACCATCTCAGAGATAACAAAAAATTACACGTAGAGCCTGCAGAGGGGGGAATCCAAGGAACAATGCAGCATAAAAGCCATATGATGGCCAGAAAAAGTACAGCTTAGTTTGAGCAATTACCTAAAATGACAATTACTTTTGCACATTTATGATTCCAATTTTTACATTTATAATATAAGTAAGTATTAGACGCACTTTTGGCATATGACAATCTGATTAAGATTGGACTGAAAAGAAAGTTTGTATTTTTTTTATTCTTATTTAAGCAATTACTTCATCTGACATATTACAATCCATCCCAGTGTCCGAGTGCCCGGACGTGCTGCGCTCCTTCTAGGGGTTAATGAGCTGCGTACAGACACTCCGGTGCAGAGGATTCTATTATAGAACATCAGAGCTGGTGACATTTAGGGATGAAGGCAAATAAAGATTGTCTTTTTTCAATGGTTGTGTATTTATCCTTTATTTTGGTTCATCTCCATAGCAGAGAACAGATCATAGCTCCCTTATATGAAGGCATGAAGCCGGCAGGACATTAGAGTCATGCTATCACCCCCTAGTGGACACCTGCAATAATGACGGATCACTATCATACTTTCCATCATCACTGATTAGAAAATTGATACGTGACAAGCCAGCCTGTTATCTGATTAGTGATGAGCGAGCGTGTAACATTGGGATTAATAAAGGATGAGTTTCCCATTGACTTCCATTATACTCGGTACTCAAGTCCAACCCGACAACCCTGATGCTCAAGCGAGTAACGAGCAGTGGTGAGCGCGTTACCGTAGTACTGATACCAGTCATTGTTGTATCCTAAATTATTATTAGAGAATAATTAAACTAATTATTTTATACTACATATGTGCCAGTATTATAGTAGTTATATTCTTGTACATAGGAGCAGTATTATAGTAGTTATATTCTTGTACATAGGGGCAGTATTATAGGAGTTATATTCTTGTACATAGGAGCAGTATTATAGTAGTTATGTTCTTGTACATAGGGGGCAGTATTATAGTAGTTATATTCTTGTACATAGGGGGCAGTATTATAGTAGTTATATTCTTGTACATAGGGGCAGTATTATAGTAGTTATATTCTTGTACATAGGGGCAGTATTATAGTAGTTATATTCTTGTACATAGGAGCAGTATTATAGTAGTTATATTCTTGTACATAGGAGCAGTATTATAGTAGTTATGTTCTTGTACATAGGAGCAGTATTATAGTAGTTATATTCTTGTACATAGGGGCAGTATTATAGTAGTTATATTCTTGTACATAGGGGCAGTATTATAGTAGTTATATTCTTGTACATAGGGGGCAGTATTATAGTAGTTATATTCTTGTACATAGGGGGCAGTATTATAGTAGTTATATTCTTGTACATAGGAGCAGAATTATAGTAGTTATGTTCTTGTACATAGGGGCAGTATTATAGTAGTTATCTTCTTGTACATAGGAGCAGTATTATAGTAGTTATATTCTTGTACATAGGAGCAGTATTATAGTAGATATATTCTTGTACATAGGAGCAGTATTATAGTAGTTATATTCTTGTATATAGGGGCAGTATTATAGTAGTTATATTCTTGTATATAGGGGCAGTATTATAGTAGTTATATTCTTGTACATAGGGGGCAGTATTATAGTAGTTATGTTCTTGTACATAGGGGCAGTATTATAGTAGTTATATTCTTGTATATAGGGGGCAGTATTATAGTAGTTATATTCTTGTACATAGGAGCAGTATTATAGTAGTTATATTCTTGTATATAGGGGCAGTATTATAGTAGTTATATTCTTGTACATAGGGGGCAGTATTATAGTAGTTATGTTCTTGTACATAGGGGCAGTATTATAGTAGTTATATTCTTGTACATAGGAGCAGTATTATAGTAGATATATTCTTGTACATAGGAGCAGTATTATAGTAGTTATATTCTTGTACATAGGAGCAGTATTATAGTAGTTATAGTCTTGTATATAGGGGCAGTATTATAGTAGTTATATTCTTGTACATAGGGGGCAGTATTTATAGTAGTTATATTCTTGTACATAGGAGCAGTATTATAGTAGTTATAGTCTTGTATATAGGGGCAGTATTATAGTAGTTATATTCTTGTACATAGGGGGCAGTATTTATAGTAGTTATATTCTTGTATATAGGAGCAGTATTATAGTAGTTATATTCTTGTACATAGGGGCAGTATTATAGTAGTTATATTCTTGTATATAGGGGCAGTATTATAGTAGTTATATTCTTGTACATAGGAGCAGTATTATAGTAGTTATATTCTTGTACATAGGGGGCAGTATTATAGTAGTTATATTCTTGTACATAGGAGCAGTATTATAGTAGATATATTCTTGTACATAGGGGCAGTATTATAATAGTTATATTCTTGTACATAGGGGGCAGTATTATAGTAGTTATATTCTTGTACATAGGAGCAGTATTATAATAGTTATATTCTTGTACATAGGAGCAGTATTATAGTAGTTATATTCTTGTACATAGGGACGGTATTATAGTAGTTATATTCTTGTACATAGGGGCAGTATTATAGTAGTTATATTCTTGTACATAGGGGCAGTATTATAGTAGTTATATTCTTGTATATAGAGGCAGTATTATAGTAGTTATATTCTTGTACATAGGGAGCAGTATTATAATAGTTATATTCTTGTACATAGGGGGCAGTATTATAGTAGTTATATTCTTGTACATAGGAGCAGTATTATAATAGTTATATTCTTGTACATAGGAGCAGTATTATAGTAGTTATATTCTTGTACATAGGGACGGTATTATAGTAGTTATATTCTTGTACATAGGGGCAGTATTATAGTAGTTATATTCTTGTACATAGGAGCAGTATTATAGTAGTTATATTCTTGTACATAGGAGCAGTATTATAATAGTTATATTCTTGTACATAGGGGCAGTATTATAGTAGTTATATTCTTGTACATAGGGACGGTATTATAGTAGTTATATTTTTGTACATAGGGGCAGTATTATAGTAGTTATATTCTTGTACATAGGGGCAGTATTACAGTAGTTATATTCTTGTACATAGGAGGCAGTATTATAGTAGTTATATTCTTGTACATAGGGGCAGTATTATAGTAGTTATATTCTTGTACATAGGAGCAGTATTATAGTAGTTATATTCTTGTACATAGGAGCAGTATTATAATAGTTATATTCTTGTACATAGGGGCAGTATTATAGTAGTTATATTCGTGTACATAGGGTCAGTATTATAGTAGATATATTCTTGTACATAGGAGCAGTATTATAGTAGTTATATTCTTGTACATAGGGGCAGTATTATAGTAGTTATATTCTTGTACATAGGGGGCAGCATTATAGTAGCTGTATTCTTGTACATAGGGGCAGTATTATAGTAGTTATATTCTTGTACATAGGGGCAGTATTATAGTAGTTATATTCGTGTACATAGGGTCGGTATTATAGTAGATATATTCTTGTACATAGGAGCAGTATTATAGTAGTTATATTCCTGTATATAGGGGCAGTATTATAGTAGTTATATTCTTGTACATAGGGGCAGTATTATAGTAGTTATATTCTTGTACATAGGAGCAGTATTATAATAGTTATATTCTTGTACATAGGGGCAGTATTATAGTAGTTATATTCGTGTACATAGGGTCAGTATTATAGTAGATATATTCTTGTACATAGGAGCAGTATTATAGTAGTTATATTCTTGTACATAGGGGCAGTATTATAGTAGTTATATTCTTGTACATAGGGGGCAGCATTATAGTAGCTGTATTCTTGTACATAGGGGCAGTATTATAGTAGTTATATTCTTGTACATAGGGGCAGTATTATAGTAGTTATATTCGTGTACATAGGGTCGGTATTATAGTAGATATATTCTTGTACATAGGAGCAGTATTATAGTAGTTATATTCCTGTATATAGGGGCAGTATTATAGTAGTTATATTCTTGTACATAGGGGCAGTATTATAGTAGTTATATTCTTGTACATAGGGGGCAGCATTATAGTAGCTGTATTCTTGTACATAGGGGCAGTATTATAGTAGTTATATTCTTGTACATAGGGGCAGTATTATAGTAGTTATATTCTTGTACATAGGGGCAGTATTATAGTAGTTATATTCGTGTACATAGGGTCGGTATTATAGTAGATATATTCTTGTACATAGGAGCAGTATTATAGTAGTTATATTCTTGTACATAGGGGCAATATTATAGTAGTTATATTCTTGTACATAGGGGGCAGCATTATAGTAGCTGTATTCTTGTACATAGGGAGCAGTATTATAGTAGTTATATTCTTGTACATAGGGGGCAGCATTATAGTAGCTGTATTCTTGTACATAGGGAGCAGTATTATAGTAGTTATATTCTTGTACATAGGGGGCAGCATTATAGTAGCTGTATTCTTGTACATAGGGAGCAGTATTATAGTAGTTATATTCTTGTACATAGGGGCAGTATTATAGTAGTTATATTCTTGTACATAGGGGGCAGCATTATAGTAGCTGTATTCTTGTACATAGGGAGCAGTATTATAGTAGTTATATTCTTGTACATAGGGGGCAGCATTATAGTAGCTGTATTCTTGTACATAGGGAGCAGTATTATAGTAGTTATATTCTTGTACATAGGGGCAGTATTATAGTAGTTATATTCTTGTACATAGGGGGCAGCATTATAGTAGCTGTATTCTTGTACATAGGGGCAGTATTATAGTAGTTATATTCTTGTACATAGGGGCAGTATTATAGTAGTTATATTCTTGTACATAGGGGGCAGCATTATAGTAGCTGTATTCTTGTACATAGGGGCAGTATTATAGTAGTTATATTCTTGTACATAGGGGCAGTATTATAGTAGTTATATTCTTGTACATAGGGGCAGTATTATAGTAGATATTTTCTTGCATTTAGTAGGCAGTAATAACATACTATTGTATACCACACATACTGTATCTCCCTTAGCTGCCTTTCAATATCCTGTGGCTATAGACAATATTGTATCAGGCGCCTCCTCCTTAGTTGCATTCTGACCTCAAAGTAGTTGAGAACGAATAGTAATTATCAAGTCATTATTCGTGTAACAATCACCAGCATTGGAAATCCCATTTATCACACACAAGCCATCAATAAACTAATCATCATTTTCCAAATGTAAGCTTACAATTAACCAGCCCATTGATCATCGTATATCCAATTATTGGAAGCTACATCGCAGCCCCTGGTTGAAGCTGATGGACAGTGAAATACTGATATATTACTCACATTACCAATTTTTTCAGTCTTGGCTGTAAATAATACATGTAAAACCTCATATTCTGATGTCACAAATGATGATTATACAGAGATAAGAGGCATTATAGATAGTGATAGGCGAACCAGGACCATAAAAGTCCAGATCCTCATGGGTTCAAAAGTACTGGAGCATCGACACCTTGGGTAATTAAAAAAATATAAAGTAAAAATAAAGAAAAAAGGGGAAAGGAGGCACGTTATACTTACCAATTTCTCGCATGGATGTAATACTACTTCCGGGACCGCTCATACTAATTCCGGGGCCGCTCATTATCGTTCATACATATGCACTGCTAAATAAATATAAATAAAAATTGACATAGGGTTCCCCCCATATTTTCATACCTAGCACAGATAAAGCATACGGCTACAGGTTGCAGCCCCCAGCCATGCACTTATCTTGGCTACATATCAAAATAAGAGGAACCGCATACGGCTTTTTAAAATATCATTTAAATAATTTTTAAAAACGGCATGCGGTCCCTCCCAATTTTGATAAACAGCCAAGATAAGGCCGACAGCTGGGGGCTGCTATTCTCAGACTGGGGAGACACATGGTTACATGGTTATTGAGCCCCCCCAGCCTAAAAATAGCAGCCTGCGCCCAGGATTGTTGCATCCATTAGATGCAACAATCTCAGAACTTTACCAGGCTCATCCCAATTGCCCTGGTGCAGTGGCAATGGATGTAATAAGGGGTTAATATCAACTCACAGCTGTCACTAAGGCCTAGATTAGTAATGGGAGGCATCTATGAAAACCCTCATTACTAATCTGTAAGTGAAAAGAAATAAACAAAAACGCCATAAAAAAATCCTTTATTTGAAATAAAATACAAAAAACACCCTCTTTCGCTCCTTTATTAACTCCTAAAACACCCCTGAAGGTCTGATGTAATCCACATGAGGTCCCAAGATGATTCCAGCTGTCATGCATACATACTGAAGGCACAGTGCGCGATCATGGAACATGTCCGCACACTGTCCGCTTCAGGCAGAGAATGACTGAGCCGTTGCAATGAGCAGTGACATCACTCAGATTATTTGCGACCAGAGGTTTTGGACCATGGGAATCTGCAGCTGTAACCGCAAATAAACTGAGTGATGTCATCACTGCAGCTTAGTCATTCTCTGCCTGAAGTCCACAGTGTGCAGACATGTTTTGTGTCCGCCCACTGTGGGCTATGTATGCAGAATAATGAGCTGTCCCGGAATTTGCATGAGCGGCCCAGGCCAGAAGCAGTGTTACAGCCACGCGGGAGACTCGGTAAATATAACTCATCTACTCTAATCCTCCTACCCCTTTATCCCACCATTTTATAGCACCTAATTTGGGTCTCCATAGATTTATTTGGAGACCAGAATCCGACCAGATATCCGGGATCAATTCCTAGCTGGAACCAGGGTTTTCTTTTTTAAACCCAGTTGGACCTGCCAATCCCAGGGATCTACTGGTCCGCCCATCATTAATTATAGACACTAATTAGTAGTGATGAGCAGGCATTACCATGCTCTGGTGTTCAGTACTTGTAACCAACAGTCAGATGCTCAGACGGGCTCGACTCAAGTACCCGATTATGATGGAAGCCTGTGGAGAACTGAAAGATTTTTTTGGGAAATCTTCATGAACTTCCATTATACTCAGTACACAAGTCGAGTCCGTCTGAGCATCCGACTGCTGGTTATGAGTACTGAGCACCAGGGCATGGCAGTGCCCGCTCATCACTTCTAATTATCTATTTCTGCAGAAAGCTGCTGCAAAAGCTTATCACACAAACGTCAACTACTGCAAAACACACCTTAACTGCTACACAACCTCATTAAACACTTCAGCTGCTGCAGGACCTCATAGTACACTCTTGAGCTGCTCCAGAACCTCATAATAGACACCTCAGCTGCTGCACAATCTCATAGTACACTCCTGAGCTGCTGCAGAACCTCATAATAAACACCTCAGCTGCGGCAGAACCTCATAGTACACTCCTAGGCTGCTGTAGACCCTTATAATAAACACCTCAGCTGCTGCAGGACCTCATAGTACACTCCTCAGCTGCTGTAGAACCTCATAATAAACACCTCAGCTGCAGCAGAACCTCATAGTACACTCCTAAGCTTCTGTACAACCTCACAATAAACACCTCAGCTGCAGCAGAACCTCATAGTACACTCCTCAGCTGCTGTAGAACCTCATAATAAACACCTCAGCTGCAGCAGAACCTCATAGTACACTCCTCAGCTGCTGTAGAACCTCATAATAAACACCTCACCTGCACAACCTCATAGCGCACACTACAGTTGCTGCAGAACGACATAAACACCTCAGCTGCTGCACAAACTCATAGTTCACACCTCAGCTGCTGCAGTACCTCAATATTCACACCACATCAGTTCATGATAGATGGCAACTGGGATGTATTATAAGGGAAAAGTAGCCATTATTATAAAGAATTTGGAATGAGAAGTCACCTTACAGGATAATTGTCCTTTACCGCCTCCTATAGTCTCATGACTCCTCAGTGTCCTCTAATAGCCTTATAATTTACAGTGTGGGGGACATTGTCTCATATATACTGTAATACTCCACTATTGGAAGATCTTTGTGCTGTCGAGGAAGAATACAGACGCCATTGTGCTCCTAACTGACATAGCAAAGCAAGAATTCAGAAATCCACTGAGCTGCAGTATATCGCTCCATTATTTCAGTACTCGGTGTAGGATTTATTGCGCTGAGGGCAGAGGTTATGACGAGTGATACTTCCTGTGCGCGGTTCTGTATTACATGCAGTATATATACAAATCTCTTCTATATACTGTACAGTATATCTTCTACCGTGCAGCTCTGTGGCTTCTGATCAATCGCGCACTCATATAGTAATTCTTGTGTTCTGCTCATGCTCCTATGGCGGCACAGTGGACAGAGAAGCGGAGCACCCCGGTTATCATTGTGACTTCCCCTTTAAACCCTAAATAACGCTTATCATTTTTGGTTTTTCTTCCTCATCTTCCAAGAGCCATAACATTACTTTTGAGGGCTATGTCCTATCCAGGCTTCTCATGACTCGAGATCGTTGCTCTTAAGATCTGAAGAGTCGATAGGTGGAGATGAGGTGCATTCACATAAAGATGGATTCACACATTCGTGTTTGGTGGTCTGTGCTTGGATGGTGATGACCCAAACACAACAACCAATGAGGGTGTCAAGTTCAAGTCAAGAGACCAGTGGCCAGACCACGCATTGGGGTCCGAGTATGAACCACAAAACACAGAGTTGGTCAGTGGCACCATATTATTGCGAGAGCATTACAACATATAGGCCAATTTTTAATATTTGGTCTTCACCAACCCAATCCCAGCCACGCCATGAATAATTATAACAGGCTTTCTGTCATGGGGTATGTAATGACAGGACAGGGGCCCCTAGTCTGGCCATAAGACTGGAGACCCTATGCTGTCCCTTATCTCGTAGGTTCGTTTGATGGTAGCCATGTCCGAGCCCAAAGCATGACCCTAACTCCTGTCCGAGCCCTGATCTTAGTCCCTCTCCCCCCTACTCTTGAGGCAGGCCAGAAAACACAGTCAATGACAAAACCCCATAAATGTTACGGACAAGAGAGAACAGAAACTCGTACACAGAGCACTCAAACGCAAAGGACAGACAATATGTGTACTGGGGAGCAACGAAAAAAGGGAGATATTAACGCACAACAGAGGAACGCTCACACTATTCAAAAGTGCAACATGGATTACCATAAACAGGAGAAAAAACAAGACCGGGATCGCTAGAGATTATGCTGAAGCTAATATTAGGGTGTACTGGAAGAAAGCCGTGCTTTAAATAGGGAGGAAACAGCTACATGTGACAATTAGCAAGCTGAGCTTCTAGGTTCTGCCCACAAGAATTAACTCCTGCAGAGCTGAAGACCAGAGAAACTGAACTAGCCGACAGCCAGTACCGGCTGAAAACTCCAAAAGCCTCAGGTTGCTTGTCAGACTCTGTGGTGTGAACAGTGTCTGACGACGCCAAACATTGCATGACACTTTGGCTACTCCCAGAACATTTGACCATTCCTCTGGGAGCCTTGGAGGTCTTTACTTTTTCCAAGGGCTTTGCAGAATTATCGGCAGAGTTGGTAAGTATATATGTGGCGCCTCTGAGGCTCTGGTCACCACAGGGTACTGCACCTCAATTAAGGTGCGGTAGCTATCTCAAGTAAGGGGGGATTAATCACCAGTGTTCCACATTCCCACACTACATACAGCTAAGGAGCCTTCACACAGGGTGGGATGGCTCAAGGTAGGCAGGGGTGTGGCCATCACGATCATGGGACTTCCCCAGTCACTGAAGCCAGCGACCTGGAGGGCGGGTTCCATCGCAACACACTCACATCAAAAACAGATCCGTCTGGACCATAGTTCTGGCAAGACATCTCTGGAAAACTTGGACTTTACTAGGCTCGGGGCTTGGAGCGGGAGGTCAGCGAGGGTACCTAGCCACTGAGGGGGGACACCCTAGAAATAGGACTCTCTCTCTTTATCTCTTCAAATACCAGTGGTGGACTCTTTACTTGCCTGGGATTGACCAGAGCCCATCACGGCAGTGACCCATACTACTGGGTTGGCAACTGAAGCTGTGAGTAAACTACGCCTTCAACCCACAGAGACTGTGTTGGCTTGTCCTTACTGGTGTCGCCGCCCAGCGCTTACGTGCCAACCGCCACTACCTCACCCCTCTTCATCCACCCGGGGCCCGCTCCCTGTGGGGAGCGACACCATCCCGGCTGCCATAACACCTGCCCCGGCAAGGAATTCTGCAGCGGCGGCTACTACTGGCCGCAATCCACAGGTGGCGTCTTGACAAACTCTCTTAAATACCCCGCTTCCCCCATCATTTACTGTACGCCTCGGGGCAACGGATCCGGGCAAGGCCACCCGTGACATCGCCTGACCCAACCCGAAACAGACCAGCAACGAGTAGGTTAACCACCTGCCCCAGGGGGCACTACATATATAACTGAAGATTTAATAGCACATGAAGCCTTTAAGTTGCTTGATCGCAATGTCAGGTGGATTCAAGCATCCATTGTGACACAATCAAGAGGTGCTGATGGTCTTGGTAGCCAGGGGGCTACTAAAGTACCCTGACACCACCATCTTTGGGCTCCCATGGAGCGTCACAGAAGATTATCATTTTTTTTTTATAAACAGGTTCAAGTCCCATTATTTTGCGATGCAAAAAACAAACCTCCACCAAAGGAAAAGTAAAAAAAAAATTACAGTTCTTAGAAAATGGAAATGTCGCGGGCGGAGGAGGGGACGCTGTGCTCCCCCACTGCTCGGGTCCGGCCGCTGCTGCTGCTGCGGTTGCCGCTACTGCTCAGTGGTGGCTCGAGCGGTGGGCCGGATCCCGAGGACTCGAGCGGCGTTCCTCGCCCGTGAGTGAAAAGGGAGATTGATTGGATGGTGGGGGATTTGGTGATTGTCCGTGACGCCACCCACGGTTGTGGTGATATTGGTGACACCACCGCTGCTCTAGACGGGAATCCCGGGAGCGGTGACAGGGAGCAGCTTTGTTGTTAGTTCTCCCCTCCGTGGGTAGGGGGGTTGGTTGTCCCGGGGCCCGGTGATGGGGTAGGGATGGATGGCAGGCGGGTTACGGGGCCTGGTGAGGTGCAGGGTCAGCGCTGTGCCGCATGGCACAGTGGTACTCACTCAGCCAATGATGAGGACACAGTTCTCGGTAAAACACACGGCTGGATGGACGGGTCCCACAGACGGCTGCGGTGTTGTTTCTCCCGGCAGGTTGATGGTGACTGCCTTTCCCTGCACCTATGTACTGTAAACGGTTCCAATGGGTTCCCACCGGTAACCCGCTCCCCAGCTTGGATATGGGCCGGAGGAGCCCCTTTTGCCCGCAGGCTCTGGCCCTGGGAACGGTATCCTTGGCGGTGGCTGTGTTTCCCTCTCACGGTTGGACTGTTGCCTTCTGTCGGGACTTGGCTGCTGGGAAACCCAGGAGGTTCCCTTCGCTGACGGATTTGGCAAATTCACGGCGACTCCTAGCCTTGGCGGGGTCCGTAAGCCCCTGCCAGATGGTGCTGACTTCTCTTTGTGTACCGGTCCGGTACCGCCGGGCCACCGCCCGTCCACGGTCCTTACGGTAGACTCCGATCACCACCGTCTGCCAACCTTGCTGTACCGCCCGGGCCACACACCCGGACGCTGTCAGATAGTTGCTCCACTACCACTTTCCTTCCTCTCTCTTTCACCTCAAAACTCTGTCTGTCTGCTTTTCCCGCCTTCAGGACTGTGAACTCCTCGGTGGGCGGGGCCAACCGCCTGGCCCACCCCTTGGTGTGGACATCAGCCCCTGGAGGGAGGCAACAAGGGTTTTAGTCTGACTTCGGAGTGCCTGACCGGGAGTGTGGGGTGTGTTGGTGTTGTTCTCTGTGGCCCCTGGCTTGTCCAGGGCGCCACATTCCCCCTTAGTAAAATGCAGACCGTCCGCGGGCTGCCCGTCCATCACCGGTTTTATTTTCACAACTGGAAAAGATAAAACGGTAAACACATTACAATTAAAATAACATCTTCCCACATCGGGAGGCACTCTTACTTAAACGTTGCGTAACGGTTACGGCTTCCGCTCTCTCCCACCCAAGCAACCTGGCCCTGATGCTGCCCCTAAGCAAACAGGCAGCACCCCTTGACCCCAGTCCAGCACAAGTTGCCCGAGCGGGTTCTGTCCTTTTCAGGGGACCCACATCCATGGGGAGCCCCTGAAACCCCCAGAGGATCGCCACCGGTTGCGGTAGTGGCGGGCCTGGGCCATCACTTCCCTCCAGGCCCATCCTCCAAATCAGCCTCTCCGGAGGCTGTAACGGTGAAAGCCATAAAACATTATTATTTACATGCCACAAGTTTGTGGTTGCCCTGCTAGTTCTCGGGCCTGTTCGTAGTAGTTTCTACGCATAATTTGAAAAAGGGGGTCCCA
Organism: Anomaloglossus baeobatrachus; assembly: GCF_048569485.1. NCBI lineage: Eukaryota > Metazoa > Chordata > Amphibia > Anura > Aromobatidae > Anomaloglossus > Anomaloglossus baeobatrachus. The sequence goes on from NC_134358.1 coordinate 48,018,663, forward strand.
ACGAGGACCAATTGCCGGCAACGACCGGTTCTAATCAAGCAGCAAATCAGATGAATCTTCTCGGTAATCATTCACTTATCATTCTTTTTCAAACGGTACTTTTATGGTCCCAACGGGGAACAACTGCAAAGGGACTCTGCTGCCATAACTCCGATTCCTCTGCGTCGGTTGGGGGAGGGGGCGCGGTGGACACCCGGGCCTCCTGGCTGCCCCTCAGCTTGGCATCCAGCGCAAACATCCCCTCTCCCCACAGTGCCGGGTGTACTGTACCAGGTCGCCCGGCATCAGGTTACGGCCTGGGTGCTCCTCCGGCAGGTGGGCATTAACACCCCGCCGGACTATGAAGACTTCGGCCTCCAGGCCCGGTTCGTATATAAAGCCATAGCCCCGGCGGACGTCAAACCGCCTCACCTGCCCTTCATACAGGGGGCCCCGGACACGGAAGGTCGCTTGGCGGAGGCTCTCTTTCTCCCGGATCATACGGGCCACCAACTCCGCCTTCTTCCTTTCCCTTTCCGTGATCTCCGGGCCCAGCGGTGTCAACTCCCTGTCCCAATACGGGGCTGCTGCGAGCTCCGGCGAACGGGTCGGGCCCCTCGAGACCTTCTGGACACTGCCCACCACTGGCAATCTGGGTGGAAGGTCCCGTGGTGACTTGGCCTGGGGTGCTGCTTTGCAGCGGCAACCCGGCGCAACCTCAGCCGAGGTGTGGGGGATGGGCACAGGGGCTTTCCTCCTCTGGGCCTTCTGCACGGAGCGGCCTGTCGGCTCCGGCTTGGGGGGAGTCTCTGTAAATGCCTCCGGCTCGGGCTTTTGTACTTTCCAGGGCAGCACTTCCGGTCGGTCACGGGCTCCGGCTACAGGTTGATCCGCCTGGGCGGACATGCAGGGTACCGCTACCGGTTGCGGGGGTAGTGGGCCTAGTGGCGGGGTCACGGCAGCCGATACGGGTAGCGAGGGAGGTAGCAGGGCGAGCGGGTTCAGACCGGGTCCCGCAGCCACGATGACCGACCCACTAGGGGTACCGGGGCGTGGGTCACTCACCCTCCCTTCCGAAGCTCCCTCCTCTTCGCGTTTCCGTACGGTCGCTATAACCTCCGCCATGTCGGCCTCCCACTCCTCCAAGAGGAGCTGCATCTTGACCTGCAGCCGTTGTTGGAGCTGCGCGGTCCGGATCTCCACCCATACCGCGGTTCCAGGCGCGGGGGCTACGGTGCTACGGGACGGCAGATACATCTTGCTGGCGGCCTCTCCCAGGAACAAGATGGCCGCAGGGTCCTGGCGTCCCTGCTTTTATAGCTGCGGGCTACATGCGGCCAGACGCCATCAGTCCCCCTTAGTCTCTTTTCGGCTCCTCCTCTACAGGGGCGGGGTTTTGGCCTTCGCGCCTCCACTACTCGAGGAGACGCTCGAGCGGGAACTCTCCGCACCCAAGATGGCGGCTTCTCCAAATTTTCGGCCGGACACCTCCAGCGGTCACACAAGGCGCACTTCCACCAGTTGGTAGAACGGTAGGATCCTGTTCATGACGCCAAGTTGTCGCGGGTGGAGGAGGGGACGCTGCGCTCTCCCACTGCTCGGGTCCGGCCGCTGCTGCTGCTGTGGCTGCCGCTACTGCTCGGTGGTGGCTCGAGCAGTGGGCCGGATCCCGGGGACTCGAGCGGCGTTCCTCGCCCGTGAGTGAAAAGGGAGATTGATTGGATGGTGGGGGATTTGGTGATTGTCCGTGACGCCACCCACGGTTGTGGTGATATTGGTGACACCACCGCTGCTCTAGACGGGGATCCCGGGAGCGGTGACAGGGAGCAGCTTTGTTGTTAGTTCTCCCCTCCATGGGTAGGGGGGTTGGTTGTCCCGGGGCCCGGTGATGGGGTAGGGATGGATGGCAGGCGGGTTACGGGGCCTGGTGAGGTGCAGGGTCGCAGGGGCAGCGCTGTGGTACTCACTCAGCCAATGATGAGGACACAGTTCTCGGTAAAACACACGGCTGGATGGACGGGTCTCACAAACGGCTGCGGTGTTGTTTCTCCCGGCAGGTTGATGGTGACTGCCTTTCCCTGCACCTATGTACTGTAAATGGTTCCAATGGGTTCCCACCAGTAACCCACTCCCCAGCTTGGATATGGGCCGGAGGAGCCCCTTTTGCCCGCAGGCTCTGGCCCTGGGAACGGTAGCCTTGGCGGTGGCTGTGTTTCCCTCTCACGGTTGGACTGTTGCCTTCTGTCGGGACTTGGCTGCTGGGAAACCCAGGAGGTTCCCTTCGCTGACGGATTTGGCAAATTCACGGCGACTCCTAGCCTTGGCGGGGTCCGTAAGCCCCTGCCAGATGGTGCTGACTTCTCTTTGTGTACCGGTCCGGTACCGCCGGGCCACCGCCCGTCCACGGTCCTTACGGTAGACTCCGATAGGCCACTCCTGCAGACGGTCACCACCGTCTGCCAACCTTGCTGTACCGCCCGGGCCACACACCCGGACGCTGTCAGATAGTTGCTCCACTACCACTTTCCTTCCTCTCTCTTTCACCTCAAAACTCTGTCTGTCTGCTTTTCCCGCCTTCAGGACTGTGAACTCCTCGGTGGGCGGGGCCAACCGCCTGGCCCACCGCCTGGTGTGGACATCAGCCCCTGGAGGGAGGCAACAAGGGTTTTAGTCTGACTTCGGTGTGCCTGACCGGGAGTGTGGGGTGTGTTGGTGTTGTTCTCTGTGGCCCCTGGCTTGTCCAGGGCGCCACAGAAACATAAACTACATTTATTTTATTTTAGTTTTTTTTACAAAATTCTGATTTTTATTAACCACTAAAATATAAAATGCTTCTCCTAAATCTCCCAATCACCAGGTCAAACCCCCAAAATTGTAATACAAAATCATATGGCAATGGGTCATGGTGGAGTGTAAAGTTTTGGCTGTGCTTTCTGGTACTACCTTAATCCACAAGTAGGCAGTTTTGCTTTTCAGGAATCTAGTAAATCTGGGAGACAATCCTTAGGATGTGTTCATATTGAGATTTTTTAGAATGGAAACTCAAGGTTTTAAGGGAGATTTGAGATTTTGAGGAGGGATTTTTGTAGAGTTTGAGCTTCGAAAACTCAGCAAAAACCCCCAGTGTGAACACACCCGTATGGAAATAGTAAAGTTGTAGAGAGGAGCCGGGTGATGGCCGGCAGGGATCAGCGCTACTTCACTAGACTGAGCTTGTGTATGTGTTCCAACCTGGCAACACTTACTTGGGTCTTCTGAGGTGCGTCCGCCACCCCACTGCCGGTCACCGTCGTAGACATAGTAGGGCAATGTGACGCCCTGGCCTATCAGGTCGTCGCAGGGTATTGTGCAATCTGCCCTTCTCTGCAATATCCACCTCCTCCTTGGTTACGGGTCCCTAACCAATGGTGTTGCTAAAACCAGCTAATCAAATTCCTAAGAACACTCTGCACCACACCCACCATTGGACGGACTGAGTGGAATAGGGTTGCCAACTTGGGGTGTTGGTTGAGGGGAGGTCAGGAGTGTCAGGAGAAGGGAGTGTAGTGCTGGAAGGGAAGGAGAGAGGAGGTCAGGAGGCTGGCTCCTTGGAAGTTACTAGGTAGCAGACGTTGGTCTGGGCTTGGTAGGAGCTGGACCCCCGGTCGCAGGGGATCGTGAAAAGGGGCATGGCATTGTCGTGGAGGACAGCCGCCGGCCTTGTACCATCTCCAGGCTGGGACCAGGGCACGACGGGGTACGTGGACCATTCTTCAGGGAGTAGCTTCAGGCAACCTGACAATTCACCCGACGAGAACGGAGCTTTCAAGATCCGCTCTCCAACCGCTCCAAAATCGGGGTGCTAGCACAACGAGAGTGATAGGACTTTCCACTAAAACGGTCCAGGAAATCCCAAGCGGCAACCCTGAGAGCAAGCTCCCTCAGTTAGCCACACTGGGGAGTGGGACCCGACTAGTTTCAAGCTATAGGGGCCAACTAAGAAGAGAACAGTGTGCCAAGGGAAAGGTCACAGATCATCAGGCAACACCAGCAGAAACGGGACCCAAACGTGCTCCCCTCAGCTGCAGCGGTGTCCAGAAATTTGGTTTACTAAGTTGTCGGTGTCAGCATTATTGGACTGAGTGAGTACGCAAGTGACCCTTACCTTCCCAACGGCACATCCCTGTCACCATCACCGAGTCCCGGGGCATTCCCCCCTACCCATGGAGGGGTTAAACACCTGGCTGCCCACTCCATCACCCCTGGGTACTCCCCAGCTGCAGCGGTGGTACTCCACCTTACCACACACCACGGGTGGCATCACGAACTGTAAATACACCAACCCCTGAAAATATCCCCTTAATTGGGGGTGGCCGCACGACCCCCCGAGTCCGGACGCCCCTCGAACCACCACAGATCCGGATCTGAGCAGCTCGGCTACTGACGCGGGAGCGGCACAGCAATACATCACACTAAGAGATTCTTTACAACACAAGAACAAATTCTTTATTTGACTTTCAATCTTCTGGACAGACATTGCCACCTTCTTTATACATTCCTGTTCTGCCACCAACTTACTTTCGGGTATGTTTCTTGCACTAGCCATTGCCTTGGGTATTAGCTTTTCAGTAGTTCAGTCTAGACTCCTGCTTCTCCAGATTCTCGCTTTCCGTGGTTTTTCTTCTCCACTTTCAGAGCCCTCGGACGGCTTTCTAGTCACTCAACCTGTATGTGGTCCCCCAGTGGTACACTTCTTCCTGATACCTAACTGCTCCTTGGACACTCTGTCACGAGGTGAGCCATAGGCTCCGGACCTCATGGAGACCTCCTGGTTCCGCGATGGACTCTGGTACAGAGCTTGCCCTTGCTTTAGCAACACTTAGCGGAACTAACTCTTTTCCTGGCCTGTCGCACTAGCCAACCCTCTGCACTTGGACACTCCTTCCATCCTGGCTCTCAGTTCCTCGGCAACCAGGAATTATCTATATACTGTACATCCTAAAATCCTCTCTTAAGGGTGGCACACACAGTGGCTCAGCGGTTAGCACTGCAGCCTTGCAGCACTGGGGTCCTGGGTTCAAATTCCACCAAAAACACCATCTGGAAGGAGTTTGTATGTTCTCCCTGGGTTTCCTCCGGGTTCTCCTGTTTCCTCCCACACTACCAAAACATAGTCATAGGGAACCTAGATTTTGAGCCCCAATGGGGATAGTGTTGCCAATGTATGTGAAGCGCTGTGGAATTAACAGCGCTATATAAATGAATAAATATTATTATTATATTAATCTAATACCTGCTAACATTCTTACTTAACATTCCTATGCTTTACATTACACGGTTATGATTATACTATAAAATATGCATTTTACAATAAAATATAGTAAAATTAAATATTCAATAAAACACTTAAAGCTGACAGTTGCTAGATGGCACCGACCGTTGCACTGCTCCAGCTCTGCTACATCTCCAGCCGTACACACTGGCAGCAACAATTAAACATTGGCTTTAACCCCTTTATGACCAATGACGTAACTGTACGTCCTTGGTCGGCTATCTCTTGTTACCGTGGGCTCCAGAGGCGAGCCCGCGACGATCCCTGCACATGTCTGCTGATCTGATCAGCAGACATGTGTGGCTATCAAATAAGGAATAACGTTTGGAACACCATTCTAAGTCTGAACTGGGTGCAAAAACCTAAAAAAACATCACTATGGGGAGATAAGGTATGCACACCAGTGACTATGCAAGGGGAATACATGAAATAGCAGAAACTGCTGTGTGAATACTGACTTGAAAAATCCAATAGCTATATGCAAGAGTGAATATGTGAAAAATGGAATCTGCATTACTGCCATGAACATATGAATCAAGAGAAATTTAGCTACTGAATTGATCAATGCAATAGAGCCCCAACACCATGCCAAAGTATTTCTCTACGTTGGGGTCCCTAGCTTGTGTGTGTCCTCTCATGCAGTTAAAAAACTTACCGTGTATGGGAAGCTGAGACCCAGGCTATTTATGCGTATGATATGGATTGGCAATAGGTGTGGTTGGGGAGGGTTCACAAACGAAAAAATACTAACAAATAATGAATAACGTTTGGAACTCCATTCTAAGTCCGAACTGGGTGCAAAAACCTAAAAAAAACATCACTATGGGGAGATAAGGTATGCACACCAGTGACTATGTAAGGGGAATACATGGAATAGCAGAAACTGCTGTGTGAATACTGACTTGAAAAATCCAATAGCTATATGTAAGAGTGGTATGCACTGGTGTTCCTCGCTGCCATCGGCAGCCCCGTGACACGATGCTGCCATGACTCACATCGTGTCAGAGCCGAGAGAGTGCAGACACTCACAGAAACACTGCATTTCTGCTGATCAGGGCAATGCTGCTCTGATCAGCAGAAATACACAAGCGATTGGATATTGCAGTGATAAAGTCCCCTAGATGGACTAGTAAAATAAACAAAAAATTTAAAAAATAAGTTTTAAAAAATATGAAAAAATAAAAAAACCTAAAAGTTCAAATCACCGCCCCCATTCGCCCCATTCAAAATAAAACAGTTAAAAAAATATACATATTTGGTATCGCCGCATTCAAAGAAGTGCCCAATCTATGAAAATATAAAATCAATTAATCTGATTGGCACATGGCATGGCGAGAAACAAAATAAATCGACAAAATTAGGTTTTTTGGTCACCACGATTTTTTAAAAAAATGTAATAATAGGCGATCAAAACGTAGCATCTGCACAAAAATGGTATAATTAAAAACGTCAGCTCAAAACGTAAAACATAAACCATCACTGAGCCCCAGATCCCCAAAAATTAGAATGCTACGGGTCTCAGAAAACGGCGCCAAAAGTGTTATTTTTTGGGGATGAATTTCAGAATTTTTTTTCATTTCTTTAATAAAAGTAAAACTAAACATGTTTGGTATCTACGAATTCGTACCAATATGAGGCATCATATGGACATATTACTTTTACTATATAGTGAATAAAAAAAAAACAACAATTGTGCAACTGCTCTTTTTTTGCAATTTTTCCGCACTTGGAATTTTTTCCCGTTTTCCAGTACAGTATATGGCAAAACTTATGGCTTCATTCAAAAGTACAACTCGTCTTGCAAAAAAACAAGCCCTCATATGGCAAGATTGAAAGAAAAATAAAAAATGTACAGCTCTTGGAAGAAGGAGAGGAAAAAATTAAAATGAAAAACGGATAATTGCTCGGGGATGAAGGGTTTAATATACAATATATGTACATCGTAGGAGTGGGGTGATCCGACCACCTCCTACAAAGGTGACAAAGGTGACCATGTGACGCCCTTGATCTTATCAGGGTGTCACAGGGAACTGCACCCCTTTTTCCTTATGGTGCAGAACTCACCCTCCATGGTTCTGGGATCCTAACTATTGGTATTGCTTCCATCAGCATTCAAATCCTAGCCACACCTCACACCACACCCTGTCAGGCACACCAGTGGGTGGTCTAGCTGGAATAGGGCCACCCGCCTAGGGGTCAGGCAGACTGGTGGGAGGGACTTAGTTAGATGAGTGGTAGACTTCAGAGAGTGAGGAGCTGGAGGCGTTGGAGCTCCCTGGGAGACTTTGGCTAGGTCGCAGACGGTGGTCTGGGACCAGAGGAGTTGGAGACCTGGTCGCAGGGTTTTGGAGAAGGGTGCCCAGACTTAGTTTTGGAGAACAGTCGGCACTGGAAAATATAGTAACCGGACTGGTACCGAACACGGCGGGGTACTGGACCCTAGATCAGGGAGTAGCTTCATGCAACCTGATAATTAACCTGTGGAGGATAGTCCCTTGATGAACTTTCTCCAAGAGCTCAGAGATCGAAGGCACCAACACAACGAGGGGGATAGGGCTTTCCAGCTTATGCGGCCCACTGAGATGCCAAGTGTCAGCCATCGAGAGCACAGCTCCTATATTTAATTATAGGGAGTGGGACGCCGACAGCTTCAGGCCAAGGGGTCACTCAGAAACTTCTAAACACGGTGAATGGAGGCAGGTCCAGAACCATCAGCAATACCAACGGGGACGGATTCCCGGACGAGCTCCCTCGAGTGGCAGCAGCACCCAGAGACTTGGTTTATTCCTGAGTCAGAGTCTGCTTAATGGTCGCACCAACATCCACACGGCCAGAGTGAGTACTCTTCTTCCCCCTGAGTCTGCCCGCCTGGCCTGCACCATGTATCTCTACAATCACCATCATCCAGAGTCCCGGGGCCTCCCCTTCCCGTGGAGGAACGTCATCTGGCTGCCCCGCTCCATCTTCCCCATTTACTCCCATCGGCAGCGGCGGTACTCCCCTTACCGCGAACCACAGTTGGCGTCACGAATACTAATCCCTTGTAAATAGCCCCCTTTCATTTTCGAGTGACCGCAAGCCCCCGGGTCCGGAGACCCTCGAGCCACAGCAACCCCGGATCCGAGCCGTCCAACTGCTGCAGGGGCGGTACAACCATATTGGTTGTCTTTTAGCTTTTCTCATACTGACCTCATTTCATTTCTTTTCATTCCATTAAAGGCGCAGTCTGAATATGAACCATGGAATAAAGGAAGAAAACTGTCGACTTCTATGGCTTTTTGGCAATGTCATGTAATTCCCTGGGAGCCGCCCTTTAAGATTATTAAGATAAATTGATGCAAGTTGCTCTCAGGGTTGTAAATGTATTAACCCGCACAAATTATCACCGCAGTTATCCTTTGTATTCCTGGAATGTGATATTTATGGCTATAGCAGAGACACATCTGCACCTTCAATCATGGTCTGCAGATCTGAAACTTCATGTTACTCCAGAAGAGGAAACTGTGACACTTTTCGAAGAAGGTTAATCCATTAAATCACATTACAATACAAGCCAAGCTCTATACAACCAGCAACAAATGGGTATATTTTATTTATTTATTTATTTAATTAATTATTATTTTTTTAATAAATATTCCTGAAAAGTCTAGTAGAATTCCTTTTATCTAACAGAAGTGACTTGACCACAGATATACTGATTATATTAATTCTCATTGTAATGAGGAAAAGTATAGCGCATAGCAGCTCTATATCCGTATGCAAACCATCCATCAACGTACCCCCATTACTCTTAAGGCTACTTTACACACTGCGATATCGGTCCCGATATCGCTAGTGTGGGTACCCGCCCCCATCTGTTGCGCGACACGGGCAAATCGCTGCCTGTGCCGCACAACATCGCCCAGACCCGTTACACATACATACCTGTCCGGCGACGTCGCTGTGACGGGCGAACCGCCTCCTTTCTAAGGGGGCGGTCCGTGCGGCGTCACAGCTGCGTCACTGAACCGCCGCCCAATAGCAGCGGAGGGGCGGAGCTGAGCGGGACGTAACATCCCGCCCACCTCCTTCCTTCCGCATAGCGGCTGGGAGGCAGGTAAGGGGAGCTTCCTCGTTCCTGCGGCGTCACACGCAGCGATGTGTGCTGCCGCAGGAACGAGGAACAACCTCGTTACTGCTGCAGTAACGAGATTTGAGAATGGACCCCCGTGTCGCCGATTAGCGATTTTGCACGTTTTTGCAACGATGCAAAATCGCTTATCGGTGTCACACGCAACGGCATCGCTAATGCGGCCGGATGTGCGTCACCAATTCCGTGACCCCAACGACTCCGCATTAGCGATGTCGCAGCGTGTAAAGCCCGCTTTAGTGTTCCTCATGCCTGGTATATATCCCATATTTCCCTATATGCCCCCTAAACCAGCCACAATATCATCAAGACAACCATAAATTTCTCTATGCCAGCTCCAATGACCACTGAGAGGAGCACAGTGCCCTCAATCTCAGCCATAATGCCATCCAAGACAGCAATAATGTACCTTGTCATTCACAAATACCTCTATGATAGACATGATGTCCTCCGTACCAACTACAATGACTTCCATGCAAGTCACAATGACCCCGCCCGCCACAATGACCTCATCAGCCACACTCACCTCCATGCCAGCCACAATTACCTCCATCCCAACCAAAATGAGCTCTATGGCAGCCACAATGACCTCATTTGTGGGTCACAATGACCTCCATGCCAACCACAATGACCTCCATGCCAACCACAATGATCTTGCCAGTCACAATGACCTTCATGCCAACAATATCCTCCATGCTAGCCACAATGACCCCATCAGCCACAATGACTTCCGTGCCCACCACAATGACCTCCATGCCAACCACAATGACCTCCATGCCAACCACAATGATCTTGCCAGTCACAATGATCTTCATGCCAACAATATCCTCCATGCTAGCCACAATGACCCCATCAGCCACAATGACTTCCGTGCCCCGGCCGTAAATCTAACCCTTACGTAGCGCCAGTGTGACGCCCTGGGCAAGCCAGGGGTCACAGGTCATTACACCACCACACCCTACACCCCAGTTAGGAACATCTAAGCTAACCTAAAATCCTTGTTGCCTTCCTCCAGGAGCTGGTGTCCACACCAGGGGGTGGGCCAGGCGGTTGGCTCCGCCCACCGAGGAGTTCACAGCTCTGGAGGCGGGAAAAACCAGGCAGTCAGCTCAGGGAAGAGCTTGAGTCAAGTTAGGGAGGTGAAGGAGTAAACAGTAAAGTTAAGTGGAAGGAAGTGAAGTGGTAAAAGAGAAAAGCTGAAGTGACAGTTTGTAAAGCCTGAAGTTGGTCCGGGTGTGTGCCCCGGACTGAGAGACAGCAAGGTCAGCAGACGGCGGTGATTGTCCGCAGGGGTGACTGCTCGGAGGTTGCTGGAAGGACCGCGGATGGGTGGTGACCCGGCGGTCTGGAGCAGTGTACAAGGAACAGTCAGCACCAGGGCAGGGGCCTTTCGGATCCCGGCAAGGCTAGGAGTCGCCATAATTTGCCAAATCCGTCAGTGAAGGGGACGACTGTCTCCCAACAACCAAGTCCCGATAGAAGGCAACAGTCCAACCGTAACAGAGAGACACCGTCACCGCCAGGGCACCAGTTTCTCAGGGCCAGCGCCTGCGGGCAAAGTAGGGCTCCTCCGGCCCATATCCAAGCCGGGGAGCGGGTTACCGGTGGAAACACATCGCAACCATCATCATCTTAGGTGCAGGAAAAGGGACCGTCACCGTCAACTACTGGGGAAAAGCAAGTGCAGCCGTCCGTGGGAACCGTCTTTCCAGCCGTGTGTTTTACCGAGAACTGTGTCATCGTCTCAGGCTGAGTGAGTACCACAGTGCCGCAAGGCACAGCGCTGCCCCCGCGTCCCTGCGCCCACCAAGCCCTGCATCTCCCACCTCATCACTGGGCCCCGGGACAACCAACCCCCCTACCCACGGAGGGGAGGACAAACATCTAGCTGCTCCATACCATCACTCCCGGGATCCCCATACAGAGCAGCGGTGGTGTCAACAAATCACCACAACCGTGGGTGGCGTCACGGACAATAAACTATATCCCAAAACTCAATCCCCTTTCACTCACGGGCGAGGAGCGCCGCTAGAGTCCCTGGGATCCGGCCCATCGCTCGAGCCACCGAGCAGCAGCAGGCCGCAGCAGCCGCGGCAGCCAGACCCGAGCAGTAGGGAGAGCGCGGCGTCCCCTCCTCCGCCCGCGACACCAGCATCCTTTGAGAGCGAAGTGACCCCGGGTCCAGAGGCGCTCGAGCCACCAACGAGCCCGGAACCGAGCAGCTCGGCTGCAGTCGAGTGCGGGGCGGTACATTGTCCCGGGGCCCAGGTGAATGGGGGTAATGGCTGCGGAGAGTGTCATGCAGGGTTGGACCGGTGATGGATGGTGTACTCACAGTTCCAAAGGATTGCACACAGAGTCCAGTGGTAAACCAAATTGCCAGTGAACGGTAGCCTCCGGTGAGTGTATTCGGGACCCACACCCTGATGTAGCAAACAGGGGTCCCTTTTTCCTGCACTCAGTGTTTGTGTCTACAATGGGACAACTCCGCTTGGAACGGGGAAGTCCACTCCCGGTAACATTGTATGTTGGGAGCTGTGGCCCGCAAAATCTGACCCGTGGGATCTCTGTGGGTTCTGGCGGACACCCTATCCCCCGCGTTGGGCTTCCGTTTCAATCACTGGGCTTACTGGTGGAACAAGGCCTGGAAACCTGTCCCTGGCTGGTCAATTGACAAGGGGCTCCCCGACTGTGCACGGCCTCCGGACCGGATTCGCTCTGTCATCACCGGCGGGCTACAACCCTGCCCCGGTCCACTTAAGGTCTCCCACGACCAGATCTCCGTCGCCTGTGGTCCTGCTTGCCATCTGCCACCTAATCAGCAGTCCAGTAGTCCCGGGGCCCCAACCCCTGACTCCACTGTCACTTCACACTCCTCTCTCCTCAACTGTCACTACTCGACTCCTGCTTCGACTTCAACTGTCTCAATCCCTCCCAGAACACCTCAGGACCCCTAGGTGGGCGCTCCCATCCGCCTGGTCCCGCCCACTGGTGTGTCCCTATTGTCATGGGGGGTGACTAGGCTTTACTGGCTGGTGTTGTGCACCTGGGTGTGGGTGTGTTTTGGTATGCCAAGGAGGATGGAGTCCTGCACCTGAGAGATTTGTGCAACCTCTATGACAACCTGGTTTTGCCAGGGCGTCACACCTGCTCATCACTAGTTACGAGTACCGAGCACCCGAGCATGGTAGTGCCCGCTCATCACTAGTTACGAGTAGCAAGCACCCGAGCATGGTAGTGCCCGCTCATCACTAGTTACGAGTACTGAGCACCCGAGCATGGTAGTGCCCGCTCATCACTAGTTACGAGTACCAAGCACCCGAGCATGGTAGTGCCCGCTCATCACTAGTTACGAGTACCAAGCACCCGAGCATGGTAGTGCCCGCTCATCACTAGTTACGAGTACCAAGCACCCGAGCATGGTAGTGCCCGCTCATCACTAGTTACGAGTACCGAGCGCTCGAGCATGGTAGTGCCCGCTCATCAATGTAAGTAAGATCTTTGTAAAAAATTTCTACACACTTTTTATGAAATTGCTCCATCTAAATCACTATTGGCCGTCCCTATCTGCAGAGACATCTCGTAGCCCCAGCGTCTGCCAGGAAGCTCTAAAGAGAAAGGTTTTCTGATCCTCCAGACGGTTTCATTTCTTGGAATCTTTTGAACTAACAAGGTGATAAATCTGAGCATGAAGCGGATGACACATGAAGGGTATTTATTTCTTGGCCTCCTATGGCTTAGAGACAGCTTAATGCACTTCATAGTAATGGACATTTCATCTAATGTAATTTGGCTCTTTTTTATCACTCACATAAAATGGATGATGTATAAATATAAGCTTCTGTTTTGCTAGGAATTAAGAGTTAATGTTGTGCCATGCTGGGAACCAGCGGGGTCACTAGGGCCGCGCACCCTCAATGATCGCTGCATGATACGACCGAGAAGTATATGAGCGGTGATTTCTCTGAGGTTTCAGTATCTACAAATCCTTTGCCTATTGGGGTATTTTCACACAGAGGTTGTTGAGGCTTTCAAACATAAAAAGTTTTTCCAGCAGAAACTACCTCAGGAAATGCTCGTTTTTGGTGGAGTTTTTTGGTAAGTTATCACCGAGATTTTTCACTAATTACAAAAAAATTAGTTTTTCAAGCCGAAAGTACTCTGGGCGCTATGTATCATAATCCATCACAACTAGGATATACTGATGCCCTTTGGCGGAATTGAGCAGATGTTCTACTAAATCCATTGTTATACGGAACTTCGATGATGAGTAACAGTGTGGCGCCCCTGAGGCTTCAGTCGCTACAGGGTACTGCGCCTCACTTAAGGTGCAGTATTCATTCTGGGTAAGGAGGAGGTTGATTGCCGGTGTGATCACATTTCATCCTTATAAAACAGCTTAGTAACAAACCACTGGTGCTGGGCTTGGGTAGATGTTGTAAGTGGCCGTCATGGGAATGGGACTTTCCACTCACTAGTTAGCACCTGGGAGGTGGAGCTACACAAGGGGGGAAGAAGGAGCAACATTCACACATAGTCAGTCCACTCAGGACAGGCGAGGAGTTAAGTCGGGACCTTGGTCTAGGCAATATCACATGACTGAGGAAGGAAGCTGACCAGGGTGCCTGCAGCTTGTAGCTGGAAGCTCAGCCCAGGCCCTCTAAACCTGGGGTGGAGGAAACTCTGGGGGAAGGGCTCATCCTTCACTACACTGGCGGTGACCTCCGAATTATCCGGGATCGACTGAGGCCCATCATGGTGGAAACCGGCACTCCACGGGTGACGATATTACAGCGAGTAAAGAACTTAAACTGCAATTCCTGGTGTCATCCCATTAATTGCCGGCTCCGTCGCCCTGCGCTCTGGCGCCATCGGCTACTACTCCTACCATCATCCTCCCTGGGGCCTAGCTCTGTCTGTGGAGAGTTGCAACATCCAAGCTGCGTTACCATCCACCCCAGAAGAGAGAGATCTTCCACAGAGGCCGCTCCCCTCATAGCCGCATACAACAGGTGGCGTTATGTCCTATTATCCCCAACCCCTCCATCTTCTTTATTGACACCGACGGGGTCACGGAACCGGGCCAGGCCACCATGACAAGCCCAAGCATCACGCCCAAGCATCACCGGCCCTGTGACAAGTAGTGAACCCAGGGACCCCGTGGGCACGTCAATAGCACTAAGGGGCTACGGAACTGAGCAACTGGGGTGGTTAGGTGACAGGTGATTCAGGACCTGCAATAATTCTAAATCTCGCAGTGACAGGCGAGCCAGTAGAACCTCTAGAGGTTCGGTTCCTGTTTTTTTCTACCCCAAGATGGCTACCTAAGACATGGGTATGGGTCATGTCTAATATCCTACATCCATAGAGTCTTGTCACCAACAACTGCTCCACAACCTCACCCCTCTGCTTGCTGACACAATACAGTCATATGAAAAAGTTTGGGCACCCCTATTAATGTTAACCTTTTTTCTTTATAACAATTTGGGTTTTTGCAACAGCTATTTCAGTTTCATATATCTAATAACTGATGGACTGAGTAATATTTCTGGATTGAAATGAGGTTTATTGTACTAACAGAAAATGTGCAATCCGCATTTCAACAAAAGTTGACCAGTGCAAAAGTATGGGCACCTCAACATAAAAGTGACATTAATATTTTGTAGATCCTCCTTTTGCAAAAATCACAGCCTCTAGTCGCTTCCTGTAGCTTTCAATTAGTTCCTGGATCCTGGATGAAGGTATATTTGACCATTCCTGTTTACAAAACAATTCCAGTTCAGTTAAGTTTGATGGTCGCCGAGCATGGACAGCCGCTTCACATCATCCCAGAGATGTTCAATGATATTCAGGTCTGGGGACTGGGATGGCCATTCCAGAACATTGTAATTGTTCCTCTGCATGAATGCCTGAGTAGATTTGGAGCGGTGTTTTGGATCATTGTCTTGCTGAAATATCCATCCCCTGCTTAACTTCAACTTCGTCACTGATTCTTGCACATTATTGTCAAGAATCTGCTGATACTGAGTTGAATCCATGCGACCCTCAACTGTAACAAGATTCCCGGTGCCGGCATTGGCCACACAGCCCCAAAGCATGATGGAACCTCCACCAAATTTTACTGTGGGTAGCAAGTGCTTTTCTTGGAATGCCGTGTTTTTTTGCCTCCATGCATAACGCCTTTTTGTATGACCAAACAACTCAATCTTTGTTTCATCAGTCCACAGGACCTTCTTCAAAAATGTAACTGGCTTGTCCAAATGTGCTTTTGCATACCTCAGGCGACTCTGTTTGTGGCGTGCTTGCAGAAACGGCTTATTTTGCATCACTCTCCTATACAGCTTCTCCTTGTGCAACGTGCGCTGTATTGTTGACCGATACACATTGACACCATCTGCAGCAAGATGAAGCTGCAGGTCTTTGGAGGTGGTCTGTGGATTGTCCTTGACTGTTCTCACCATTCTTCTTCTCTGCCTTTCTGATATTTTTCCTGGCCTGCCACTTCTGGGCTTAACAAGAACTGTACCTGTGTTCTTCCATTTCCTTACTATGTTCCTCACAGTGGAAAGTGACAGTTTAAATCTCTGAGACAACTTTTTGTACCTTCCCCTGAACAACTATGTTGAATAATCTTTGTTTTCAGACCATTTGAGAGTTGTTTTGAGGAGTCCATGATGCCACTCTTCATAGGAGATTCAAATAGGAGAACAACTTGCAAGTGGCCACCTTAAATACCTTTTCTCATGATTGGATACACCTGCCTATGAAGTTCAAAGCTCAATGAGGTTACAAAACCAATTTAGTGCTTTAGTAAGTCAGTAAAAAGTAGTTAGGAGTGTTCAAATCAAGAAATTGATAAGGGTGCCCATACTTATGCACCTGTTAAATTTTGTTTAAATGCAGATTGCACATTTTCTGTTAGTACAATAAACCTCATTTCAATCCAGAAATATTACTCAGTCCATCAGTTATTAGATATATGAAACTGAAATAGCTGTTGCAAAAACCCAAATTGTTATAAAGAAAAAAGGTTAACATTAATAGGGGTGCCCAAACTTTTTCATATGACTGTATAAAAATTTCCCATTTCTGGCACATATGAGTATCTGGTGTAGGCACCCGGTTCTTGAGCAACTTTGTTTAAAATTGTTACATTACCAAATGACCCTTTAAGAGTTAGGTTCTTGAGTTGGGAGGTTCCACATTTGCCCCAGACACCCCCAGCTAAGAAATGTTGGCGTCAGGGTGGATGGCATCATCTTCATCGTCAATTAGCACACAAAAGGGAAACCTATCAGCCTCAGGCTGCAATGGGGTTTCTTTGGAGGTGCCCTGGTTATTGTCCAATTAACCGAGCAATTCCTTTTTCCCCCACAAGTTCCAAGACAGGGCAAAGTCCTGTTCTATTATAACAGGGTTTAATAAGTTCTCGACTACGCTAACCTCATGTGCCTTAGCGCCACACTTTGTCTTTATGTCCATTCAAGCCACTGGCAGTCCAAATCATCCCTGTGGATACATCGGACACCCACCATCATTCCAGGAATCAGCTGGTGAGGAACTGGGGACCTCACACCAAAAAACTCCCTGAGTCCAACAGACCGATCATTGGCACTCTATTCACTGATGCGTGACATGCCTGCAGCCCATCACTGGATGGAGTGTAAGCATTGCAGGCCGGATATGCACATTACGAGTAACACAAACCTAAGCCGCAGTCCATTGACTTGTCATGGGACAACGAGTGGCTGGTGACCTGGGCCATGACATCTCCAACAAATCACATAATTTGCTTGTACTTTCGACAACCACTCCGACATACCCATCAGTGGCTATAGTTCCCTTCTTTTGAGTGTCGACCTCCCTTTCGGAACTCCAGTCTGGAGAAGCTATTGCCCCTTGTTTCTCCAAGGACCTCTCAGTCACCTGCTACCTTTTTACCATGTTCTTCTGTGCCACCCTCGTGCCAGCAGCCGGGCTGCTCGGATCTGGATCCGCAGTGTGACTCGAGGGATTCTGCCAGACCCGGGGGTCACACGGACACTCCAAATAAAAGGAGACGTATTTGTACGGCATTTGCTGTAAACTGTCTGTGATGTCACACACGGTGTGCGGTGAAGTGTGGCACCACCGCTGCTGTTGTGGGGTACCCCAGGGAGATGTAATGGCAGCCGGATGTTAACCCCTCCGTGGGTAGGGATGATTGCCCCGGGGCCCAGTGTCTCTGTGCAGGGTATGGCGATGGCAGCGGCCTGCGCGCCCGGACGTACCAGGGGATGTTTGGTTACTCACAAGTAAATGAATCACACGAGTATTTTGGTAAACCAAGGTGCTTGTGGCTGGCCGCCACAGCCGGTTGTACTCTGTTCCCCCACCCGGGCTGGTGGTCGCCGTCTTTTCCTCTGCACTGGTTGTGGTTGTGTGTTTGGACTTCCCGGTATGGATCACGGGAGTCCGCTCCCGGCTTTCTGTGTGCCTGAGGAGCCGTGCCCGCTACTCCACTTCACTTGAACTACAACTTTCAACTACCTCCTGCTTTTTCTGCCCTGGGTTCTCCAGACCCCTAGGTGGGCGTTTCTCATCCGCCTGGTCCGGCCCACTGGTGTGCCTGTCCTACCCTGGGGGGGTCGACTAGGATTTTGTCGGCTGTGTGTAACCTTTTGTGGGACGGTGTTATGCTGGGGCCTAGTGTGTGTGACTACCTGGTTTTGCCAGGGTGTCACACTTCCATAACACCTCAGCTGTGCCACAGGCTGATCGCCTCCATGCCACATTGCCGCATTGATGCAGTAATTCATGCAAAAGGAGCCCTGACCAAGGATTGAGGCATTTACTGTACAGACTTTTCAGTAGGCGCCAACATTTCTGAGTGTAAAATCATTTTTTCAGTTTGTCTTATCTAAAATTCTAATTTTCCGAGATAATGTCTTCTGGGTTTTCATTGGCTGTAAAGGGTGCGTTACACGCTGCGACATCGCTAGCGATCTCGTTAGCGATGTAACACGCCAGATCGCAGATAAGATTTGCAGAGATCGCACATAGGTCATTTTTTGTAGCGCCGGTCACATGTGTGATCTCGGCAAATCGTATGTGCGATCTGGCGTGTTACATCGCTAACGAGATCACTAGCGATGTCGCAGCCTGCAAAGCACCCTTAAGCCATAATCATCAACATTAACAGAAATAAACACTTGAAATAGATCCCTCTGTGTGTAATGACTCTATATAATATATAGGAATAGATCCCTCTGTGTGTAATGACTATATAATATATGGAATAGATCCCTCTGTGTGTAATGACTCTATATAATATATAGGAATAGATCCCTGTGTGTAATGACTCTATATAATATATAGGAATATATCTCTCCGTGTGTAATGACTCTATATAATATGAGTTTCTCTTTTTGTATTGAATTACTCAAATAATTTAACTTTTTGATGATATTCTAGTTTTTTGAAATGCACTTGTATTTGGCACTAAAGGTCATATTGTCAGTGGGTTTCACTCAAAATGTTGCACGGTTTGATTTTTACAGGCTCTTTGTTTCAGCTTTATAGTAGTCTACTATCATAAAGCCTCTGAGAGGAGCTGAAAAAAAAGACAGATAAGAGTCAGGAACTCTCCTGGCAGACTGTTAAGCGGGCTTTACACGCTGCGATCTCGCTAGCGAGATCACAAGCAATCGTACCCGACCCCGTCGGTTGTGTGACACGGGCAAATTGCTGCCCGTGCCGCACAACCTCGCTTAACCCTGTCACACGCACACACCTGCTCTGCGACGTCGCTCTGGCAGGCTAACCTCCTCCTTTCTAAGGGGGCGGGTCGTGCGGCGTCACAGCGACGTGACACGGCAGGCGTCCAATAGAAGCGGAGGGGCATAGATGAGCGGGACGTAAACATCCCGCCCACCTCCTTCCTTCCGCATTGCCGCAGGAGGCAGGTAAGGAGATGTTCCTCGCTCCTGCGGTGTCACACACAGCGATGTGTGCTGCCGCAGGAACGACGAACAACATCGCTAATAAGGAGAAAACGATTTTTTGTTTCAGGACGACCTTCTCCGCGGCAAACGATTTTGACCGCTTTTGCGATCGTTTAAGGTCGCTCATAAGTGTCACACAATGCGATATCATTAATGACGCCGGATGTGCGTCACAAACACCGTGACCCCGACGGTAATTCATTAACGATATCGTAGCGCGTAAAGCCCGCGTTAGAATGCACTCACTGGCAGATTCTTTGCTAACTCATTTCGCAGACAGCAATATGCAGCGCAACACAGAGGCTAATGGTGCAACATTTTTATTAAAACACAATTGCAAAAATTATTTTATCCAAGAATTCATATATTTAAATAAAAAAAAAAATCCCCAAAGGTTGACAGCCTATAGAATTGTTGGGTTTTTTTGGGAAGTAACATTTCATCCCAAATTGGTTGATTGATCTTTAGAAGATTTAAGGGGGTTTTACACGCAATGACATCGCTAACGAGATGTCGTTGGGGTCATGGAATCCGTGACGCACATCAGGCCTCGTTAGCGATGTCGTTGCATGTGACACGTACGAGCGACTGCTAACGATCAAAATTACTCACCTAATCGTTGACACGTCATTCAAATCCCAAATATCGTTGCTGGTGGACGCAGGTTGTTCGTCGTTCCTGAGGCAGCACACATCGCTACGTGTGACACCCCAGGAACGATTTGCCCATGACGCACAAATGACGGGGGCGGGTGCTTTCACGAGCGACATTGCTAGTGATGGCACTGCGTGTAAAGCAGCCTTTACAGTGTAAGAACCAATGAAAGCAGTGTCAGAAGAATCTAGGACCCATGAAAGGAGTGTAGACAAGTTCGGTGTGATGGATGTCTCCTCCATGAGCCTCTCCCAGAGTCACAATAGCTGTATAGTCGCAGTCTACAGTATTGACCGTCTTTCATCATCCTTAGCACCATGTAATGACATTTCCATAATCGTCACTGACGCACGGCGTTTCCTTCACTCGGAGGCGGCATCTCTTTAGTGTCTTTTATCCATCATATGCGCTCATTTCATGGAGCGTGGCTTATACATGTGCTGCTTATTAAATCTCGATTGCAGAAATAATGCAAAGAGCATCTTTAGCGGCCTCCAGTGTATTGTCCAGACTCTGTGTTCCCAGACATTTTAGAAAACTTATGCTAGAGTCTGTCAGATGCAATTTACAATGACGCATAAGTGATTACCGACCAACGACACCAATAAAGGTGGGAAAACCTTCATAAAACATTTTGCCAGTCACTTGCACTAATAATTATGCAATGCCATTAACAAAGTTTTTATTAGATTTAGGCCAGGGTAACACTTACATTGCACTTGTCCGATTTCTGTTTTAAAGTCATGAGTACTTTCTACATTCATAATTTGGATTCATTTTTTAAACTTTTTCCCCTGTGCTTAATTCTGAATGCCCTCCATGCAGAAACAGTGGAGCATGCTCAATATGAGATAACCTGAAGAGGTCCGGAGCCTACGGCTAGCCCCGGCGGGCTTAGGTCCCCTTCACACGTGAGTTATCTGGTACGTATGTGGCAGTTTTTATATGTACCAGAATCACTGACATATGCAGACCCATTAAACTCAATGGGTCTGCATACACATCAGTGATTTTTCACTGACCATGTTTCCGTGTGGCATACATGCGTGTCCGTGTTCTGCATGGAGACAAGTCCATTTTTTTCTGGCATCACTGATGTGACATGGACCACACAGTGGTGTGATCTATGTAACATGTACCAGAAAAAAACATATCTTTGAAATAAAATGATTGCTATTCTCACCTGTCTTCAGCGATGCTGTCTTCGGCCGCTGCTATCAGCCCAGCTAATTATGTTCATGCATATGCACTGCACAGCTGACCCAGAAGTAGCTGCAGAGGGGAGACCGCGGTGTCCGGACACAGCAGAACCAGAGATTCAGCACCACGGAGAGTAGGAGTGGGGACAGGTGAGTTTGGAGTACCTGATCTCCATGTGATATCACTGATCACGGATTACGGATCACGGATAGCACATGGAGAACACACGTGTGCCGTGAAATCTCAGCACATGGTGAGGCATATGCATTTTTAAGACGTCAGTGAAAAACATCTGTATTTTTCACCAATGTGTGAAATAGGCCTTAGAGAGTCATCTGGCTACAGAGCAGTCAGGGCCCAAAAACGGACGAAGGTGAAAGGAGTGAGAAGGAAGGAGACACAGACCCTGAAGCTTGAGGACGAGATGCAAGCTAGCAGGTGGAATAATTTGAGGAACAGTACCCCACACAGAGAGGATGGAAGGATAGAAAGGCCATGTCTGTCATAACGGTGTGAAGAATAAAACTGAACTATTCTGCTTGGCTAAGTGAGGTCTTGTATTGCGTGTGTTACTCACTGTCCATGAGGGTGATGGATATCAGCCTGAAGAAACCAGTAAGTTTCATGCACCCCACCCGAAGTCACATCCGCACATAGTCTCCTTGCTGAAAGAGTGTGGTGTCTGTGCGGCCCGGGCCAATGTGACGCCCCTGGACTAGTCAGGGCATCATAGGGTACTGCACACTCTATTCTTAGTGCAGGACTTAATCCCTCTTGGTTCCGGGTTCCCAACCTGTAGCACTGCCTCCATCAGCATCCAAAAATCCCAATCATACCTCGCACCACACCCTGTCAGGCACACCAGTGGGCTGCTAAGCTGGAATAGGGCCGCCTACCTAGGGGTCAGGCAGGGATGTGGGAGGTGACGTCAGTTGGCTCCAGGGGAGCGAAGGGAGAGTTGAGTGGTAGCCCTCGAGGAGTGAGGAGCTAGGAGGGAGCATGTGGCTCCCAGTGAGGAGAAGATTGGGTTGCAGACGGTGGTCTAGACCCGGAGGAGATCCGTTCGCGGGATATTGGGACTGGGTGCCTGACTTAGTCTCTGAGGACGGTCAGCAGCAAGTACAATAAACGGTCAGGAAACCGAAAGCACGTCGGGGTACTGGACCCTAGGTCGGGGAGAGGCTTCAAGCAACCCGGCAATTAATCTGCGGAGGATAGGACCTTTATGGACTGTCCCCACGAAGCTCAGAGATCAGGGGCACTAGCGCAACGAGGGGGATAGGGCTTTCCAACCAAAGCAGCCCACTGAAATCCCAAGCGTGAGCTCCTGAGTCCTGAGAGCAAGCTCCTTCACACCAAAAAGTGGGGAGCGAGGCCCGGACAGCTTCAAGCTTACTGGCCACTTGGACACTACTAAAATTTGTGCACAGAGGTAGGCTCCGGATCATCAAGCAGTACTGCAGGGGACGGAGACCCGGACAAGCTCCCCTAAGAGGGCAGTGGCACCCAGTAACTTGGTTTACTATGTTGTCAGCGTCTGCTTTCCTTCTGAGTGAGTACCTGATCACCCCCTGCTTTCAGCGAGCCTGGCTCCCTTGCAAACCCCCCCCATCATCCAGAGTCCCGGGGCCTTCCCTACCCGTGGAGGGTAATGTCATCTGGCTGCCCCCATTCCATCACCCCGGGTACTCCCAACGGCAGCGGCGGTACTCCCTATTACCGCACACCACGGGTGGCGTCACAAACTATCTAATCCCCTGTAAATATCCCCCCATCCCATTTTAGAGTGACCCCGAGCCCCCGGGTCCGGAGATCCTTGAGCCACGAGTAGTGACACCCAGATCCGAGCGGTTCGACCGCTGCTGGGGCGGTACACCAACACTATCCTTCAACAGGGCTTGTCTGCACTCCGGATAAAAAGGGAATAATGTGCAATAAAAAGATGAAGAAATGGTGTATAAAATACATCTGAAGGCGTCCCCATAATTTTGGCAGGTAGTAGTAAGTGTGCAATGCTTAGCTCTGGGTGCAACCACGTATTGATGTCGATATTGGACAAGAGTCCTACAGATCATTTTTGTTCAACTTTAGGAAATAATTAAGACTGGTGCAAATCAAACGGATTGACCACTTCTGGGCAACTTCTAATTCACCTTCTTAGGCCTCTGCCACACTCACGTGAAAATCACGCACGTGCCGAGAGACACGTATTTTCCCTGCGTGTTGCGTGCAGGTAAGTACGTGTCTCTGGTACGTGCGGGCCACGTGTGTTCTACGTGTGCTATCCGCGATAGCACACGTAGAACCGGTAATTAACATACTCTCGTGGTCCTTCCTGCTGTCCGTGGTGCTGTCTGTGGTGCTGATCTTCGGCTCCAGCCCTCCCGTCTCCCCGCGGCCACTGCTGCCAGGCAGTGAAGTGAATATTCTATGAGATTAATGAGCGGCAGTCGGCAGCAAGAGGCAGCAGCAGCAGAGACAGGAGGGCTGGAGAAGGTGAGTTAATGTTTTTTTTTTTTTTTCACTGACACGTGTGTTTTCTCTGGCGCGTGTCACACGGGACCGCATCCACACTACACTCGTGTGGTACGGGTGCGGGCCGTGTGACACCCGTGCTGCGGGAGAAATCACTGACATGTCAGCGCTTTGAAAAATGCACACACGTACAAACGCACACGGACACACGTTCCGTGTGGTTTTACGTGTGTGTGCCTGCTACAATAGGGTAGCATTGCTGAACATGTCTCCGTGCCGCCGGTACGTGTAAAAAATGACAAACACGTGCCGGCGGCACGGCTGTGTGTTGCAGGCCTTAAACAGCACCGCTCCTCCATACTCACGGCAGTGTTATAAGTATTCTAGTCCGGCTGCCATTAAGTGCCAACGTGGCTACTGGACTCAGGTCCTGGAAATCGTAGTTTCCTCAACTCTACTCTACTCTCAACTCTATGATCTTCCCTTATGGTGTATGCAGTGATCCCAGCTGATGGTAAACCTGAATATGAAACAGGAATGGGTGTAACCATCTGGTATCACATAGCACACGGCATAAGAGACTACTGAAGGATTTTAATTAAAGATTATATATATATATACAATATATCTGGCCATATGAGGATACCAATCCATAAACTATGTGGAAGCCCCAGAAGCATATTTCTGACCAGATGTCCTGAGAACATACAGCCGGCCACATGTGTTCTGACGTATGAAGACAAAGGGGAGATATCGATACCAGCTGTCGGGGATATTCCGTAGATACACATTATAGAGGTATGTGAATACATATGGAATGATTGTTAAGGTCAATTGATAATCACCTCCCCATTATAGGGTGTGGAGATGTGTGATGGAGCTTTTCCAGAAATGATTTTGTAGTGAGGAATACACTGCTTTGTGCTTATTATAAATTTTGACTTCAAATAAAGGATTTCAAAAGTTCAGAAAAATAGAACAATATCTTAGTATTGTAGAATTACTGTAAAACCCTTGATGTAGACAACTGTCAACTGATATAGAGTCCGATTTAGGGTACTTTGGGTCTACCAACACCAGACTGGAGTTCACTGGGTCCCCAAATAAGATAAATATCATGGTCTACCCTCAAGCCATATAGAACAAGGATATCCTTTTCTAATTGTACCACAATTTTGCTGGTTGTCTTAGCCCACACAGGACAAATCACCAATAAAATCTTAGGGCTTATTCCATACAAAATACATCCTAGTGCCCTAGTGGCCAGTGATTGCTCCAAAGTCACTTCCAAATGAGCTTGACATTTTAGGGGCCATAATTCTGTCAGAGGCTAAGCAGACCAGACAATCGGACCGAGAAAACAATCGCAGCATGCTGCGATTATAATCCGAGACTATTTCTCTCGCACCCATTCAAGTCTATGGGGCGAGAGAAAGATCGCATTGCACTCGCGGTACACCGGTGTACCACAAGTGCAGTGCGAGAATGGCAATAGCCGGCTACGGAGGAGAGAGGGAGATAAATCCCTCACTCTCCTCCTCCGTGTCGGCCTTCCCCTCCTCAGCACTGTCCCGCCTCTCCTCAGTGCCGGCCCATCCCACGCAGCTGACGTTCCGATCGCATGATTGGACCTCAGTCGCAGTGACACTCGCATGACACTCAGCTCCTGCTGTGCTGCTGCGCGAGTTGAGTGTCATGCGAGGATTGCATAGTCCCCGTGTGGCCCCGGCCTTAGGCCTAGGACACACAGCGAG
Source organism: Anomaloglossus baeobatrachus (assembly GCF_048569485.1). Lineage (NCBI taxonomy): Eukaryota > Metazoa > Chordata > Amphibia > Anura > Aromobatidae > Anomaloglossus > Anomaloglossus baeobatrachus. Next base: position 48,044,148 of record NC_134358.1, read on the forward strand.
TAAAATCATACGAGTGGAATGCGATAAAACAAAATCGCATTCCTCTCGGACCAATGTTACTCTATGGGGCCATTCCCGTCTGCGATGGGAATGGCCCCATAATCGGACTGAGAAAACAGTGAGTGACAAAGAGTCTTGGATCACTTGCACCCATAAAAGTCTATGGGTGCGAGTGAAACATCGGACTTCACTCAGGTGACACCGGAGTACAGTGTGATAATTGCATTAGCTGACAGTGGAGGAGATGGAGAGATTAATCCTGCCCTCTTCTCCACAGCTGTGATCCGATCACACTCGGCTCACACTTGGAGCACAGCCTGAGCTGAGGGTCTTTAGCATATCACGTTCCGATGCTCTCGCATCGGATGCCATACGCTCATGTGACCATAGAATTTTATCCCAGTTTGGCCAGAAAAACGTTTACCTTTTTCTATCTCGCAGTCAGTGAAAAACAGAAAGCATTCGGATGGCATCTGAATGCTGTCCAATTTTTTCATGGACTTTCATAGACTTGCACTGTTGATTTTGATCCAACACTCTAATCAATATAGAACATGCCTCTATGATTCTCTGCGGATCACTTTGGTCCGCCTAAAAAATTTGCACATAATAATAATTTATTCATGTATACAGCGCTATTGATTTGTAGCGCCCTGGACAAGCCAGGGGCCACAGAGAACAACACCACCACACCCCACACTCCAGGTCAGGCACACCGAAGTCAGACTAAAACCCTTGTTGCCTTCCTCCAGGGGCTGATGTTCACACCAGGGGGTGGGCCAGGCGGTTGGTCCCGCCCACCGAGGAGTACAGTTTTGGAGGCGGGAAAAGCAGGCAGATGAGTTGTGGAGTGGAGAGAGATAGAGTTTGGAAGTGAAAGTGGAGAGAGGTGAAGTAGCAGTTGAGCAGCCTGAAGTTGGTCCGAGTGTGTGGCCCGGACGGATCAGCAAGGTTGGCAGATGGTGGTGACCGTCTGCAGGAGTGGCCTATCGGAGTTTACTGTAAGGACCGTGGACGGGCGGTGGCCCGGCGGTACCGGACCGGTACACAAAGAGACGTCAGCACCATCTGGCAGGGGCTTACGGACCCCGGCAAGGCTAGGAGTCGCCGTGAATTTTCCAAATCCGTTAGTGAAGGGAACCACCTGGGTTTCCCAGCAGCCAAGTCCCGACAGAGGGCAACAGCCCAACCAAGAGAGGGAGACACCGCCACCGCCAAGGCAACCGTTTCCCAGGGCCAGAGCCTGCGGGCAATAGGGGCTCCTCCAAGCTGGGGAGCGGGTTACCGGTGGGAACCCATTGGAACCATCTACCGTACATAGGTGCAGGGAAAGGCAGTCACCATCAACCTGCCGGGAGAAACAACACCACAGCCGTCTGTGGGACCCGTCCATCCAGCCGTTTGTTTTACCGAGAACTGTGTCCTCATCATTGGCTGAGTGAGTACCACCGTGCCGTGCGGCACAGCACTGCCCCCGCAACCCTGCACCTGCCCAGGCCCTGTAACCCGCCTGCCAACCATCCCTACCCCATCACGGGCCCCGGGACAACCAACCCCCTACCCACGGAGGGGAGAACTAACAACAAAGCTGCTCCCTGTCACCGCTCCCGGGATCCCCGTCCAGAGCAGCGGTGGTGTCACCAATATCACCACAACTGTGGGTGGCGTCACGGACAATAACCAAACATCCCCTTAATCAATTCCCCCTTTCACTCACGGGCGAGGAACGCCGCTCGAGTCCCCGGGATCCGGCCCACCGCTCGAGCCACCACCGAGCAGCAGCCGCAGCAGCCGAACCCGAGCAGTGGGTGAGCGCAGTGTCCCCTCCTCCGCCCGCGACAACTTGGCGTCACGAACAGGATCCTACCGCTCTGCCATTGGGTAGAGGTGCGCCTTGTTATTGCCGGAGGTGTCCGGCTGAAAATTTGCCGAAGCCGCCATCTTGGGTGCGGAAAATTCCCGCTCGAGCGTCTCCTCGAGTAGTGGAGGCGCGAAGGCCAAAACCCCGCCCCTGTAGAGGAGGAGCCGGAAAGAGACTAAGGGGGACGCGGATGGAGGAATGACGGCGTCCTCGAACTGGAGTGCGGGAGTACCCGCCACCGGGGCGTCTAAGCTCTGGGGGAATCGAGGAGGAGTAGCTTTTGAAGACTGCGGCCCGGGTGAGCTCCCCGCTGGGACCGCGGCGTGGTTGGAATGGGAACTGGGCCGGTTCTGCTTGAAGGTGAGGGCGCAGAGCCTGCAGCAGTTGTTGGACTGGAAGGCGGAGATGCGCAGAATGGTTGCCGTAGTAGGGGCCCGTGAGCAAAGGGCCGCCGCGACCGTGGAGCACCGCGACCAGGCCACCCAAACTCTAAAACCACCCCTGATCGAGTGGGAGCCGGGGACCGGCATCGCGGTTGGAGGCCCAGAAAGAATGCCGCTGATGGAGGAGGGGGTCCCAAGCACGCTGCCCCCGCCACCGTTCCTAATGGCCGTCTGTGGTTCTAGGCTGAACTGCCAATGGAAAGAGAACCCAATGTACCGCCCGGTCCCAGAGTGGGCCGACCCCCTGCGGTGGTAGCCGCCTCAAAGTCAGCGGTTCCCGGTTACCTTGCTGTCGGTCCCCATTGGGACTCTGCTGACATTCCAGACGGCCTTCAAGGCTAAGGAGTCCGGTTGGAGGAGCAGTCGTACCCGCATCATCGGCAGCTGAAAATGGAGTCCTGTGGGACAGTGTCACCCCTGTGTGAGGGTGGCGTTGGGGGCTCGTGCTGTTCGGTGGTGGACTGTGGGAAAGCTGCAGGAGAAAGTTGTACCGGAGCCAAGCGCTGTGGATGGCTCCTGGGACCCAGCTGACAGTCCCCGTTGGGACCCTACGGCAAGTCTCCGTTGGAACCCTACAGTTTTGTTTGTAGAAATTACCGTTTAAGAGAATGATAAGTAAATGATACCATGAAGATTCACCTGATTGAAGCCTTGATTAGAACCGGTCGTTACCGGCAACTGGTCCCCGTTGGGACCCCCTTTTCAAATTATGCATAAGGGACTCCTTATGAACAGGCCCGAGAACTAGCAGGGCAACCACAAACTTGTGGCATGTAAATAATATTGTGTTGTGGCTTTCACCGTTGCCGCCTCCGGAGAGGCAGATTGGAGGAAGGGCCCGCAGTGGAGCAGGCTGGGGCCCAGCCACCAACGGAACCGGTGGCAATTCTCTGGGGGTATCAGGGGTTCCCCGTGGACGTGGGTCCCCTGAAAAGGACAGAACCGCTCGGGCAACTTGTGCTGGACTGGGGTCAAGGGGTGCTGCCTGTTTTCTTAGGGGCAGCATCAGGGCCAGGTTGCTTGGGTGGGAGAGAGCGGAAGCCGTTACCGTTTGCAACGTTTTAAGTAAGAGTACCTCCCGATGTGGGAAGATGTTATTTTAATTGTAATGTTTTACCGTTTTTCTATTTTTCAGTTGGTGAAAATAAAACCGGTGATGGACGGGCAGCCCGCGGATGGTCTGCATTTAACTAAGGGGGAATGTGGCGCCCTGGACAAGCCAGGGGCCACAGAGAACAACACCACCACACCCCACACTCCCGGTCAGGCACACCGAAGTCAGACTAAAACCCTTGTTGCCTTCCTCCAGGGGCTGATGTTCACACCAGGGGGTGGGCCAGGCGGTTTGTCCCGCCCACCGAGGAGTACACAGTCCTGGAGGCGGGAAAAGCAGGCAGATGAGTTGTTGAGTGGAGAGAGATAGAGTTTGGAAGTGAAAGTGGAGAGAGGTGAAGTAGCAGTTGAGCAGCCTGAAGTTTGTCCGGGTGTGTGGCCCGGATGGATCAGCAAGGTTGGCAGACGGTGGTGACCGTCTGCAGGAGTGGCCTATCGGAGTTTACTGTAAGGACCGTGGACGGGCGGTGGCCCGGCAGTACCGGACTGGTACACAAAGAGACGTCAGCACCATCTGGCAGGGGCATACGGACCCCGGCAAGTCTAGGAATCGCCGTGAATTTGCCAAATCCGTTAGCGAAGGGAATCTCCTGGGTTTCCCAGCAGCCAAGTCCCGACAGAGGGCAACAGCCCAACCAAGAGAGGGAGACACCGCCACCGCCAAGGCAACCATTTCCCAGGGCCAGAGCCTGCGGGCAAAAGGAGCTCCTTCAGCCCATATCCAAGCTGGGGAGCGGGTTACCGGTGGGAACCCATTGGAACCACCATATGTACATAGGTGCAGGGAAAGGCAGTCACCATCAACCTGCAGGGAGAAACAACACCGCAGCCGTCTGTGGGACCCGTCCATCCAGCCGTGTGTTTTACCGAGAACTGTGTCCTCATCATTGGCTGAGTGAGTACCACCGTGCCGTGCGGCACAGCGCTGCCCCCGCGACCTTGCACCTGCCGAGGCCCTGTAACCCGCCTGTCAACCATTTCTACCCCATCACCGGGCCCCGGGACAACCAACCTCCTACCCATGGAGGGGAGAACTAACAACAAAGCTGCTCCCTGTCACCGCTCCCGGGATCCCCATCCAGAGCAGCGGTGGTGTCACCAATATCACCACAACCGTGGGTGGCGTCACGGACAATAACCAAACATCCCCATAATCAATTCCCCCTTTCACTCACGGGCGAGGAACACCGCTCGAGTTCCCGGGATCCGGCCCACCGCTCGAGCCACCACCGAGCAGCAGCCGGACCCGAGCAGTGGGTGAGCGCAGCGTCCCCTCCTCCGCCCGCGACAGATTCCACAGCACTTTACATACATTGGCAACACTGTTCCCATTGGGGCTCACAATCTAAGGTATATTTACCTAACTGTATATTTTTGGAGTGTGGGAGGAAACCGGAGAAAATGCACACAAACACGGGGAGAACATACAAACTCCTTGCAGATGGCATCCTTGGTGGGAATTGATCCCAGGACCCCAGCGCTGAAAGACTGCAGTGCTAACCACTGAGCCACCGTGCCGCCCACATGTGACTATACTACCTGTGCTTTCCCAAAAATAAGACAGTGTCATATTTTTTGCCCTGAAAAATGCACTAGGGCTTATTTTCGGTCTAGGTATATTTTTCGGGGAAACGCGACTTGTGGGTAGGTTTACGCCCAAGAGAAGGCAGACACCCCCTAGGAGAATCGCACTTACCAGACCACGGACATCTGTGTCACTATCAGGTCCCCCTGCTAACACAGCCTCCTGTGTTCCACAGCGGTCACTCCCACATCCTTCTGTGTGCCACATCGGTCACTACCAGGTCCTCCTCCATTCCACAGAGGTCACTGTCATATCCTCCTGCATTCCACAGCGATCACTCCCACATCCTCCTGCGTTCCACAAAAGGGCAGACCGGGCCCTTCAGCCACAGCGGCTGGTCCCTCAGGGACATAAGGGCGTGGGTCACTTACCAGCTCCTCTAAAATGGCCTCCATTTCATGCGCCCGCACGGCCGCAACCAGCTCCTCCATCTCGGCGGTCCATCGGTCTAGCAAGAGACGCACTTGGGCCCGGTTGCGGCAGCACAGCAACATCACCTGGGTCTTCATCCACGCCGCTGTTCCGGGCGCGGGCTCCGGGGACTTAGGCCTTTCCGATGGGGCGGACAAGCTGTATGCTCGGGTTCCAGGAACAAGACGAATGGCAGAGTACTGGCGTCCCTGCCTTTTATCCCTTCGGTTACATGAGACAGGCCTTCACCCACCTCCCCTAGGGGCGGGGCTTCACTTTCGTGCCTTCCCTGCTCGGGGAAGACGACTCGAGCGGGAACTTTCGCGCCCAAGATGGCGGATTTTCAAATTTTTCGGCCGGACACCGCCGGCGGGGACTGCAAGGCGCACTTCTACTGGTAAGTAGACGGGTAGGATCCTGTTCGTGATGCCAAGTTGTCGCGGGCGGAGGGGTGGGGAACGCCGCTCGCCTGGAATCGCTGGCGCTCGGGTCCGGTGCTTCTGCTCCTCGGTGGCTCGAGCACGGGGCCGGACCCGGGGCTCGAGCAGTGCCTCCTCACCCACGAGTGAAAAGGGGAGGTTTTTGGTGGGTATTTGGGATGTCGGTCGTGACGCCACCCATGGTGGGCACCACCGCTGCTGGTGATGGGGGATCCCGGGAGCGATGGCGGAGAGCAGCTGAGGTGTTGACCCCTCCGTGGGTAGGGGCTGTTGGTCTCGGGGCCCCGGTTGGGGAGTAGGGAGGAGGTATAGGTGCAGGTGCCGAGGCGGGGAGGCAGCATGGGCGCGGGTGCAACGTTGCGGTGCAGCACGGTGCGGTGCCGGATGGCACTGTTGTACTCACTCAGACACAGAAGGACAGAGTCTCTGGTAAACCAAACGGCTGGATGGACGGGGCCCACAGCCGGCTGCGGTGTTCTCACTCTCCCCGGACGGGTTGATGGTGGCTGTCGTTTTCCTGCACCTGTGTAAGTGTATTTGACTCCTATGGCTTCCCACGGGTAGTCCGCTCCCCGGCATGTACGTGTCGGGAGAGCCTGTTTGCCCACAGGCACTGGCCCTTGGATCTCTGGTCCTTGGCGGTGGCGCTTATCCGGACGGGTTGGGCTGTTGCCTTCTGACGGGACTTAGGTGGGAATGAACCCCTGAGGTCCAGACCGCAATCAGATAATTTAACCTTTACGGTGGCTCCTAGCCTAGTCGGGGTCTGAGTACCCTGCCTTGGTGCTTGGCTTCAATCTGCTCCCCAGTTCGGTACAGGCTGGCCACCGCCCGACCCCGGTCCTACGGTTCCGCTGACCTACACCAACTCCTGCAGACGGCCACCACCGTCTGCCAACTTTGCTGAACGTGCCTGGGCTCCAACCCAGAAACAAACAGTTTTCACTCCTCTCACTTTCACTGTCCACCACAAACTAAACTAAACTTCCACAGCGATCACTCCCACATCCTCCTGCGTTCCACACCAGTCACTCCCAGGTCCTCCTGCGTTCCACAGCAGTCACTCCCACATCCTCCTGCATTCCACAGCGGTCACTCCCAGGTCCTCCTGGCTTTCACAGCGGTCGCTCCCAGATCCTCCTGTATTCCACAGAAGTCGCTCCCACATCCTCCTGTGTTCCACAGCGGTCGCTCCCACATCCTCCTGCATTCCACAGCGGTCACTCCCACATCCTCCTGCGTTCCACAGCAGTCACTCCCAGGCCCTCCTGCGTTCCACAGTGGTCACTTCCACATCCTCCTGTGTTCCACAGCGGCCACTCCCAAGTCCTCCTGCATTCCACAGTGGTGCTCCCATGTCCCCCTGCTGGCCGGAAGCAGTAAGCAGCATCACTGGATGTACGTGTGTGTGTGTGAGAGTGGAATGTTACTGCAATCTGATAAGTGTGTGACAGAAAGTTGGGGGATTCTGGACCCGATGTGTGTAAGTAGAACGATGAGGAACCTGACAGCGACGCAGATCTCTGTGGGAGAGCCCATCCACCATCAGGACTTGCTACCTGTAGATATTCGGGGTCTGGTGAGTGCCATTTTTTTTGGATGTGCGTCTTTATTTTGGGGTTAAGGAATAACATTTGGAACTCCATTCTATGTCTGAACTGGGTGCAAAAAACCTTTCATTCTTACAAATAGCTATTGAATTTTTCATGTCAGTATTCACAGAGCAGTTTCTGCTATTACATGTATTCCCCTTCCATAGTCACTGGTGTGCATACCTTATCTCCCCATAGTGATGTTTTTTAGGTTTTTTGCACCCAGTTCAGACATAGAATGGAGTTCCAAATGTTATTCCTTAATGTTAGTAGTTTTTCGTTTGTGAACCCTCCCCATACACACCTATTGCCAATCCACATTGTATATATAGCCTGGGTCTCAGCCTCCCATACACGGTAAGTTTTTTAACTGCATGAGAGGACACACACAAGCTAGGGACCCCAACGTAGAGAAATACTTTGGCGTAGTGTTGGGGCTCTATTGCATTGATCAATTCAGTAGCTAAATTTCTCTTTATTCATATATTCATGGCAGTAATGCAGGTTCCATTTTTCACATTTCATTCTTACAAATAGCTATTGAATTTTTCATGTCAGTATTCACAGAGCAGTTTCTGCTATTCCATGTATTCCCCTTCCATAGTCACTGGTGTGCATACCTTATCTCCCCATAGTGATGTTTTTTAGGTTTTTTGCACCCAGTTCAGACATAGAATGGAGTTCCAAATGTTATTCCTTAATGTTAGTAGTTTTTCGTTTGTGAACCCTCCCCATACACACCTATTGCCAATCCACATCGTATATATAGCCTGGGTCTCAGCCTCCCATACACGGTAAGTTTTTTAACTGCATGAGAGGACACACACAAGCTAGGGACCCCAACGTAGAGAAATACTTTGGCGTAGTGTTGGGGCTCTATTGCATTGATCAATTCAGTAGCTAAATTTCTCTTTATTCATATATTCATGGCAGTAATGCAGGTTCCATTTTTCACATTTCATTCTTACAAATAGCTATTGAATTTTTCATGTCAGTATTCACAGAGCAGTTTCTGCTATTCCATGTATTCCCCTTCCATAGTCACTGGTGTGCATACCTTATCTCCCCATAGTGATGTTTTTTAGGTTTTTTGCACCCAGTTCAGACATAGAATGGAGTTCCAAATGTTATTCCTTAATGTTAGTAGTTTTTCGTTTGTGAACCCTCCCCATACACACCTATTGCCAATCCACATCGTATATATAGCCTGGGTCTCAGCCTCCCATACACGGTAAGTTTTTTAACTGCATGAGAGGACACACACAAGCTAGGGACCCCAACGTAGAGAAATACTTTGGCGTAGTGTTGGGGCTCTATTGCATTGATCAATTCAGTAGCTAAATTTCTCTTTATTCATATATTCATGGCAGTAATGCAGGTTCCATTTTTCACATTTCATTCTTACAAATAGCTATTGAATTTTTCATGTCAGTATTCACAGAGCAGTTTCTGCTATTCCATGTATTCCCCTTCCATAGTCACTGGTGTGCATACCTTATCTCCCCATAGTGATGTTTTTTAGGTTTTTTGCACCCAGTTCAGACATAGAATGGAGTTCCAAATGTTATTCCTTAATGTTAGTAGTTTTTCGTTTGTGAACCCTCCCCATACACACCTATTGCCAATCCACATCGTATATATAGCCTGGGTCTCAGCCTCCCATACACGGTAAGTTTTTTAACTGCATGAGAGGACACACACAAGCTAGGGACCCCAACGTAGAGAAATACTTTGGCGTAGTGTTGGGGCTCTATTGCATTGATCAATTCAGTAGCTAAATTTCTCTTTATTCATATATTCATGGCAGTAATGCAGGTTCCATTTTTCACATTTCATTCTTACAAATAGCTATTGAATTTTTCATGTCAGTATTCACAGAGCAGTTTCTGCTATTCCATGTATTCCCCTTCCATAGTCACTGGTGTGCATACCTTATCTCCCCATAGTGATGTTTTTTAGGTTTTTTGCACCCAGTTCAGACATAGAATGGAGTTCCAAATGTTATTCCTTAATGTTAGTAGTTTTTCGTTTGTGAACCCTCCCCATACACACCTATTGCCAATCCACATCGTATATATAGCCTGGGTCTCAGCCTCCCATACACGGTAAGTTTTTTAACTGCATGAGAGGACACACACAAGCTAGGGACCCCAACGTAGAGAAATACTTTGGCGTAGTGTTGGGGCTCTATTGCATTGATCAATTCAGTAGCTAAATTTCTCTTTATTCATATATTCATGGCAGTAATGCAGGTTCCATTTTTCACATTTCATTCTTACAAATAGCTATTGAATTTTTCATGTCAGTATTCACAGAGCAGTTTCTGCTATTCCATGTATTCCCCTTCCATAGTCACTGGTGTGCATACCTTATCTCCCCATAGTGATGTTTTTTAGGTTTTTTGCACCCAGTTCAGACATAGAATGGAGTTCCAAATGTTATTCCTTAATGTTAGTAGTTTTTCGTTTGTGAACCCTCCCCATACACACCTATTGCCAATCCACATCGTATATATAGCCTGGGTCTCAGCCTCCCATACACGGTAAGTTTTTTAACTGCATGAGAGGACACACACAAGCTAGGGACCCCAACGTAGAGAAATACTTTGGCGTAGTGTTGGGGCTCTATTGCATTGATCAATTCAGTAGCTAAATTTCTCTTTATTCATATATTCATGGCAGTAATGCAGGTTCCATTTTTCACATTTCATTCTTACAAATAGCTATTGAATTTTTCATGTCAGTATTCACAGAGCAGTTTCTGCTATTCCATGTATTCCCCTTCCATAGTCACTGGTGTGCATACCTTATCTCCCCATAGTGATGTTTTTTAGGTTTTTTGCACCCAGTTCAGACATAGAATGGAGTTCCAAATGTTATTCCTTAATGTTAGTAGTTTTTCGTTTGTGAACCCTCCCCATACACACCTATTGCCAATCCACATCGTATATATAGCCTGGGTCTCAGCCTCCCATACACGGTAAGTTTTTTAACTGCATGAGAGGACACACACAAGCTAGGGACCCCAACGTAGAGAAATACTTTGGCGTAGTGTTGGGGCTCTATTGCATTGATCAATTCAGTAGCTAAATTTCTCTTTATTCATATATTCATGGCAGTAATGCAGGTTCCATTTTTCACATTTCATTCTTACAAATAGCTATTGAATTTTTCATGTCAGTATTCACAGAGCAGTTTCTGCTATTCCATGTATTCCCCTTCCATAGTCACTGGTGTGCATACCTTATCTCCCCATAGTGATGTTTTTTAGGTTTTTTGCACCCAGTTCAGACATAGAATGGAGTTCCAAATGTTATTCCTTAATGTTAGTAGTTTTTCGTTTGTGAACCCTCCCCATACACACCTATTGCCAATCCACATCGTATATATAGCCTGGGTCTCAGCCTCCCATACACGGTAAGTTTTTTAACTGCATGAGAGGACACACACAAGCTAGGGACCCCAACGTAGAGAAATACTTTGGCGTAGTGTTGGGGCTCTATTGCATTGATCAATTCAGTAGCTAAATTTCTCTTTATTCATATATTCATGGCAGTAATGCAGGTTCCATTTTTCACATTTCATTCTTACAAATAGCTATTGAATTTTTCATGTCAGTATTCACAGAGCAGTTTCTGCTATTCCATGTATTCCCCTTCCATAGTCACTGGTGTGCATACCTTATCTCCCCATAGTGATGTTTTTTAGGTTTTTTGCACCCAGTTCAGACATAGAATGGAGTTCCAAATGTTATTCCTTAATGTTAGTAGTTTTTCGTTTGTGAACCCTCCCCATACACACCTATTGCCAATCCACATCGTATATATAGCCTGGGTCTCAGCCTCCCATACACGGTAAGTTTTTTAACTGCATGAGAGGACACACACAAGCTAGGGACCCCAACGTAGAGAAATACTTTGGCGTAGTGTTGGGGCTCTATTGCATTGATCAATTCAGTAGCTAAATTTCTCTTTATTCATATATTCATGGCAGTAATGCAGGTTCCATTTTTCACATTTCATTCTTACAAATAGCTATTGAATTTTTCATGTCAGTATTCACAGAGCAGTTTCTGCTATTCCATGTATTCCCCTTCCATAGTCACTGGTGTGCATACCTTATCTCCCCATAGTGATGTTTTTTAGGTTTTTTGCACCCAGTTCAGACATAGAATGGAGTTCCAAATGTTATTCCTTAATGTTAGTAGTTTTTCGTTTGTGAACCCTCCCCATACACACCTATTGCCAATCCACATCGTATATATAGCCTGGGTCTCAGCCTCCCATACACGGTAAGTTTTTTAACTGCATGAGAGGACACACACAAGCTAGGGACCCCAACGTAGAGAAATACTTTGGCGTAGTGTTGGGGCTCTATTGCATTGATCAATTCAGTAGCTAAATTTCTCTTTATTCATATATTCATGGCAGTAATGCAGGTTCCATTTTTCACATTTCATTCTTACAAATAGCTATTGAATTTTTCATGTCAGTATTCACAGAGCAGTTTCTGCTATTCCATGTATTCCCCTTCCATAGTCACTGGTGTGCATACCTTATCTCCCCATAGTGATGTTTTTTAGGTTTTTTGCACCCAGTTCAGACATAGAATGGAGTTCCAAATGTTATTCCTTAATGTTAGTAGTTTTTCGTTTGTGAACCCTCCCCATACACACCTATTGCCAATCCACATCGTATATATAGCCTGGGTCTCAGCCTCCCATACACGGTAAGTTTTTTAACTGCATGAGAGGACACACACAAGCTAGGGACCCCAACGTAGAGAAATACTTTGGCGTAGTGTTGGGGCTCTATTGCATTGATCAATTCAGTAGCTAAATTTCTCTTTATTCATATATTCATGGCAGTAATGCAGGTTCCATTTTTCACATTTCATTCTTACAAATAGCTATTGAATTTTTCATGTCAGTATTCACAGAGCAGTTTCTGCTATTCCATGTATTCCCCTTCCATAGTCACTGGTGTGCATACCTTATCTCCCCATAGTGATGTTTTTTAGGTTTTTTGCACCCAGTTCAGACATAGAATGGAGTTCCAAATGTTATTCCTTAATGTTAGTAGTTTTTCGTTTGTGAACCCTCCCCATACACACCTATTGCCAATCCACATCGTATATATAGCCTGGGTCTCAGCCTCCCATACACGGTAAGTTTTTTAACTGCATGAGAGGACACACACAAGCTAGGGACCCCAACGTAGAGAAATACTTTGGCGTAGTGTTGGGGCTCTATTGCATTGATCAATTCAGTAGCTAAATTTCTCTTTATTCATATATTCATGGCAGTAATGCAGGTTCCATTTTTCACATTTCATTCTTACAAATAGCTATTGAATTTTTCATGTCAGTATTCACAGAGCAGTTTCTGCTATTCCATGTATTCCCCTTCCATAGTCACTGGTGTGCATACCTTATCTCCCCATAGTGATGTTTTTTAGGTTTTTTGCACCCAGTTCAGACATAGAATGGAGTTCCAAATGTTATTCCTTAATGTTAGTAGTTTTTCGTTTGTGAACCCTCCCCATACACACCTATTGCCAATCCACATCGTATATATAGCCTGGGTCTCAGCCTCCCATACACGGTAAGTTTTTTAACTGCATGAGAGGACACACACAAGCTAGGGACCCCAACGTAGAGAAATACTTTGGCGTAGTGTTGGGGCTCTATTGCATTGATCAATTCAGTAGCTAAATTTCTCTTTATTCATATATTCATGGCAGTAATGCAGGTTCCATTTTTCACATTTCATTCTTACAAATAGCTATTGAATTTTTCATGTCAGTATTCACAGAGCAGTTTCTGCTATTCCATGTATTCCCCTTCCATAGTCACTGGTGTGCATACCTTATCTCCCCATAGGGATGTTTTTTAGGTTTTTTGCACCCAGTTCAGACATAGAATGGAGTTCCAAATGTTATTCCTTAATGTTAGTAGTTTTTCGTTTGTGAACCCTCCCCATACACACCTATTGCCAATCCACATCGTATATATAGCCTGGGTCTCAGCCTCCCATACACGGTAAGTTTTTTAACTGCATGAGAGGACACACACAAGCTAGGGACCCCAACGTAGAGAAATACTTTGGCGTAGTGTTGGGGCTCTATTGCATTGATCAATTCAGTAGCTAAATTTCTCTTTATTCATATATTCATGGCAGTAATGCAGGTTCCATTTTTCACATTTCATTCTTACAAATAGCTATTGAATTTTTCATGTCAGTATTCACAGAGCAGTTTCTGCTATTCCATGTATTCCCCTTCCATAGTCACTGGTGTGCATACCTTATCTCCCCATATTTATTTTGGGGTTGTCTTTGCTCTTTTGGGGGGGTGTCTGCTTTATTCTGTAACTTTTTTAGCTACATGGACACTTCATTATTGAACTGTAACTAGGGCTTATTTTTGGAATACGGATTATATTTTAAGCATATTCCAAAAAGGGTGAAAATTCCTGCTAGGGGATATTTTCAGGGTAGGACTTGTTTTCAGGGAAACACGGTAGATACAAATTCTGTCTGTGAAAAACACAGAAAAATCATATGCAAACAAGGGAAGTATGAATGAACCATTTATTAGAACAAATATAAGGTGATTTGATCTTGACGCATCTATAAGGGATAAGCAGGTTAACAGGTTCTACCCCCCCATACCATATTTACTTAAATAAAGACGATAACTACGACTTTATTGCAAGGAATGGCCACAGCTTTTATTTAACTGTATATATGTATACCAAACTCGTGGCTCAACATGCCACCCATTGTTAAACATAACCTTTATACATATATACCCTTATAACCAAAACCACCGATAGATCCATCCGAGAGGGAAACAACCATCATTCTTAACCCCCCGGCCGTAACCTCCAAACCGGCCCAGAGGACCACCTCGGCCGTGACCAACCGGCCCAAGGTGAGGGGTAATAACGTTCCATCGTTAATTACCCCCACCCAGAACCTGCAGGACCTCCGCCTGCAAGTTCCCATCCACTCCGAAGCCACTCCCCTTGAGCGACTTCGTACCAACAAACCGACTGTCGGTACTCCCAACCTCTCAGACGGACCTATCCCCCCGCCACAGACCGGCCAAGTGACAACCTTACTTGGCCCGGGCCCCCCACACCCCAAGTGCTTGCTCCAGGCCATCCCTCAAACCCAGCATCCATAAATCCAGACCCACATCGGTCAGGTGAACCCCATCTCCCCTTAGGTACTGTTCCGTGGACTCCTCCAATTCTCTATGCCGCACCACCAAACCACCATTCCGTGCCACAAACCTGCCAATTGCCCGGTTCAGCTTACTCCGAGCCCTATTAATACGGTCCACCGACCTACCAAAACGCCACTGCGTCCGAGCTATGATGTCCGACCAAACGATCACAATGCCCGGGAACGCCCTCCACAAATGTAACAGGTCCAACTTTATGTCCCTTTTTAATTCCCTTGCCGACCTTACTCCCAAATCATTCCCACCCACGTGTAAAATTAACACATCCGGGTCACGATCCATACGGCTATAATAAGCCACCTCTGGGCGCACCCTACCCCAGGTCATGCTCCGAATTCCCAGCCACTTTACTCGGGCCTCCGTCACCGACACTCCAAGCTGCCGACCATCGTGACGCACATCCGCCCGCAACGCTCCCCAATACACGTAGGAGTGCCCGAGGATCCACACAAGGCATGGCCCTACAAAATATAAACACCACGAATAAAACAGCAACCGCCAAGAAAATTGTCACATACCAGCATCAAAACACAAAACAGGAATTCCCCACCCCCGAATCATCATCTGACCAAATGAGGCCTAATGTACAAGCGAAACCTGGAAGACTCCCACCTCCCAATCCGCCGGATACAATCCTCACTCAAACCCCACCTGGCGGCTTCCGTTGCCGCCCCAATCCGGAAGGAGTGAGACCCGTATTCACTTGACTCCTCCCCCACCCGAGCTAAGGCCATCTTCAGCACCGCAATGAATTGGTAACGCGACAAGGCCAATCCGTCCGCATGCCGCAGGAAAACGCCAGGGTAACCTCCGCGCACCTTTAAAAACTCCGAAACCTGTGTCACCGGGCACAGTTGGTGTCCCGGTAACGCAAACAACACCACTAAGCGCCCCCGCCCCCTCTGATCCGTCTTCGAAAAACGAAGCCGACATTCCACTCTATCCTCCCCCAGCATTACATCCTCCATCATCAAACCACCCATTGCTTGCTTAGTCGGGCTGACCAATTCACCAATGCGAAAGGCCCTAAAAAACGCCAATACAAAAGCTACCGAAAACAACCCCCTCTCAAAAGGAGACGAACACAATTCCCCCAAACATCCCACTAAACGCCCCAACAAAGGCAATGACACCGGCCGCCTCATGTCACGCGACTGGGCCCCTTTCCGAAAACCCTTCATTGCCTACCGCACCAGAAAATCCTTAGTCGCATCCCGGACCCCTTGCATCTGAAACAGGAAGGCCAATGCCGCCAGCTTGCCACCCATCACCGAAACGGACCGACCTGCCGAAAAATCCCCACTAATTAACTTCAGGACCCCCAACACTCGGTCTTTGTAACCCGACTCCACGAAGTCCCTTCTTTCCAACTCTGCCCATTCCTTCCACACCGCCTGATATCGGCACCAAGTAGCCTCAGACACCGATCTCCTAATCCCCTCAAAAGCTACACCGATGCCAGGTCCCACAGCCCGTCCGGGCAAGGTTCTCCATCCGCGTCCGCTCCCGGCACCAGCTTCCTGAACCTGCAAAACTGAAACCGTGATAGCGCGTCAGCCACCTCGTTTCGAATCCCTGGCACGTGCCGAGCCACCACGCAAATGTTCAACTCCAAACAACGCAACACCAAGTGCCTTAAATACCCCACAACCGGCGGGGATCTTGCCGACAGCGCATTGATGGAATGCACCACCGCCATGTTGTCACAATGCATGCAAACCCTTCTTCCGGAAAAAACGGGGCCCCATAACTCCACTGCTACAATTATGGGAAACAATTCCAGCAGCGCCAAATTCCTCACCAGACCTGCTTCCACCCAAAGCTTTGGCCATTTTCCAACACACCAGTGCGTCTGAAAAATTGCCCCAAAACCTGTCGCTCCAGCCGCATCAGTATACAACTCCAACTGGCTATTGGACAAAGCCTTGCTCATCCAAAGAGTCCGACCGTTGTACCGGTCCAAGAACTTCTCCCAAACCAACAAATCCCCCTTCATCACTTTTGTCACTCTGACAAAGTGATTTGGAGCTCTTAACCCCGCGGTTGCACTTGCCAGCCTCCTATTAAATATCCGCCCCATCGGCATGATGCGACAAGCGAAATTCAATTTCCCGAGCACTGACTGCAAGTCCCGCAACCGCACCTTCTTGGCCTGATACAAAAACCGCACCGACGCCTTCAAATCCAGAAGCTTCCCCTCAGGCAATCGGCATTCCATTGCCAGTGTATCAATTTCAATACCTAAAAAACATAGAGCAGTCACCGGCCCTTCTGTTTTTTCTTTTGCCAATGGAATACCCAGGCTCCGCGCAATCCGCTCTAACGTAAACAACAACAAGGAGCAAACCGAAGAGCCCGCCGGACCCACGCAAAAGAAGTCATCCAAATAGTGAATCACTGAATGGACCCCTGCCACGTCTTTGACTACCCATTCCACAAAGGTACTAAATGCCTCAAAATGTGCACACGAAATGGAACAGCCCATCGGCAGGCAGCGATCCACATAGTATTCCCCATCCCACATACACCCTAAGAGATGAAGACTCTCTGGATGCACCGGAAGTAAACGAAAAGCCGCTTCCACATCCGCCTTTGCCATTAGGGCCCCCCGCCCGGCAGCCCTTACCAGCTCCAATGCCTTATCAAAGGATACATAAGAAACCGCCGACAACTCTGGTGATATCCCATCATTCACCGACAATCCCGCCGGATAAGATAAATGATGGATGAGCCGAAATTTGTTCGGCTTCTTCTTAGGCACCACCCCAAGGGGGGAAATCCTTAAATTGGAGAATGGCGGGTCCTGGAATGGACCCGCCATCCTCCCCAACTCCACCTCCTTTTGCAGCTTTTCCTTCACCACCGCTGGATGTTCTTTTGCGGACCTCAAATTCCCCGGGCGAAACACCGGCGCCTCAGATTCAAATGGAATCCGAAAACCTTCCGAAAAACCACGTGCCAACAATTCCGCCGCTCTAACATCTGGGTACCTATTTAGATAGGGAAGCATCGCCTCTACCCTCACTGGCGTCCTCCCTTTTTCCAGACCCCTCACCTGCCTTTCCTTTTCCTTTCTTAAAGCACCTTGCCAGGGAGTGAGAACCTCCACATCCGGAACACTCATGTTTGAAACGACATGAGGCCCCGAACTTACACTGGCCCTCGTTATATTGCCAACAAGCCCCCTTTTTCTGTCCAGCCGGGGACCCGCCGCTCGCACCCGGGCTCCCGGCACCACCTCGAAAGGGCTGAGCCGGAGCCGTCATTAGCCGCATCCACAAAGAAATATCTTTGTGTCCCCACTGAACACCAGGCCACAGAGCCTTCCGTTGCCTGAACTGCTCGTCATATCTTAACCACCCTAATCCGCCGTATACTCTATACGCCTCCCCTATCGCGTCCATATAACCAAATAGAGCGGAACAATGCTCCCGGCTCCTTTTCCCCAATCACGCTAGCCAAGATCGCAAAGGCCTGCAGCCAATTGGTAAACGTCCTCGGGATCAACCTATACCTCCGTTTTTCCTCGTCCTCCTTCTCCTTTTTTGTATCACTGGGCTTCACCTTATCCAAATTAAACTTCTCCAGGGGAAGCAGGGAAAAAATTTCCACATACTCCCCTTTCCAAATCTTGTCCCTCACTTCCTTTTTTAAATGAAACCCCAACTGACCTTCAAAACACACATAAATTTCACTCCGCGCCCTATCATCCAACCGCACAACCTCATCCTCTTTCTCTTTCTCTTTTTCCGCCTCTTTACTCGCACCCACGTCAGCCGCCCCACCGGCCGCCTGTCCCGCACCTACCGCCGAGGTAGTGTCCCGCGCCGCAACCTCACGCACCGGCGCCTCTGTCTACACCACCTCCGAGGGGGCCACCCACGCCCCCACTGGAGCCCCAGGCCCATTCCGACTACCCCGTTCCGCCGACAACCCCTGCAACACCCCCAAAAGCTGCCCCCAAAACTCCGGGCCCGGTAGACCAGATTGACCGACCGCACTCACCCCTTGCGCAACATTTCCCGCGGAGGAACCCCCTCCCCCGCCCGCACTACCCACAGCATTAAACATTTCTGTCGCTCGCTCACCAGGCTGCCGTTGCACCGCCGTCGGCACAGCCGTGCCCCGATCATCCTGCTGTCGCTCCGTCCGACCTGTCGCTGCCATCGATTCTTCATCCCCTCCGGAGTCCGAACTGCCGCTGCCGGCCACAGGGGGGACCAGCGAGGGGACAGCCCGCACCTGGTGGCCGTCGACCCCCACGGTCACCGCACCCCGCTCCTCCGGACGCCTCCTGCTGGACCTCAGTCTCTTGGCACGACGTGGCGCCGTACCGCCGTCCATCCCTGCTGGCCTCCGGTATCCTTGCTGCGCCACTGCTGCGTCCTCCCTGCTCATTGGGCTCCCTCCCTGCCGACTGCGGGATCGCCGTCCCGCCTCTGACAAACGCCGGGAACCCCCCCCAGCACGATCCTCGCCGGAGGGGACCGTAATCCGGGACCGCACCATGCCCGCCGGGCCACCGCACTCTTCTCCCGCTCGTCTCTGCCCGCCGCCGCACTCCACCTCCACTACCCGTCCTGAGTCGCTCCCCTGCCGTCTGCAGGGAGTCTCCACCGCCAATCCGATACGCTGGGCTCCACCCCCGGCCCGCACATCACCGGGGGTTGCCGCTACTCCGCTCCGGGACCTTGCAGGCCGCGGACCGGAAGTAGGCCTCGCAGAAGCTCCGCCCACCTCCGACCCGCGGGATCTCCGTCGAGGATTCCTCCCGGCAGCCGGCAGCTCCACTACAGCAGACGCGGGGCTCCCTCGTGCCGGAGGGTCCCCGAAGGGGCTCCTTGACCTCCTTCTCCCCCCTCCACTCGGGGAGTAGCGCACCGGCGGCCGTGACCGCCGAGCACGTAGAACAGGCCCGGGCGCAGGAGCAGCAGGAATCACCTCTCCAGCACCGCAAACCGCCGCCAGCTGATCCCGCAGTACGTCAGCACCCAGGACCTCAGCAGCCCCACGCACTAAATCCATTAAAGCGGCCAGGTCAGCCATCGCAGTGGGCTGCAGCACAGACGTCCTGGGGCACAAAGTTCAAGCGACGAAAGGGGAGGTAACACACTTTACATTAGTAAAGATAGATCCATCCGAGAGGGAAACAACCATCATTCTTAACCCCCCGGCCGTAACCTCCAAACCGGCCCAGAGGACCACCTCGGCCGTGACCAACCGGCCCAAGGTGAGGGGTAATAACGTTCCATCGTTAATTACCCCCACCCAGAACCTGCAGGACCTCCGCCTGCAAGTTCCCATCCACTCCGAAGCCACTCCCCTTGAGCGACTTCGTACCAACAAACCGACTGTCGGTACTCCCAACCTCTCAGACGGACCTATCCCCCCGCTGTGACAACAAAACAAACACTTTTCTTTTTCTTTTTCTTTTTTTTTTTTTTTTTTTTTGACAAAACCATCACCCCCTTTGTTGTTCTTTTTTTTTTTTTTTTTTTTATGTATATATTACTCTCCCTTTTTTTTTTTTTTTTTTTTTTTTTTTTTTTTATCTTTTTCTCCTTTTTTTTTTTTTTTTTTTTTTTTTTTTATAATAAGGGCGGGCGGGTGGGCACAAAGTTCAAGCGACGAAAGGGGAGGTAACACACTTTACATTCTCTTTATACCTCAAACTACGCCCCCACCCCTTCCTTGCTCTCCACCAATCCCCCCTCCAGTACCATCCACCAATCCCCTGCCCCCATCTATCTCTCTCATCCCCAACCAAACCTTATTAACTCCTTACTACCCTGCACCCTCCCGATCGTCATGGGCCTGCTCACCCCTATGGGGCTCACTGCCCTTCTCATTTGAGGGGCAAAATCACTTTTCTTTACACCACTTTCCAAATTATGTTAATGCTATTTTACTAAATGGTCGATGCAAATGAGTCAGTATAATGTTTAAATCATCAACCCTTGGAGTATAAATCACATTTTATTGGACAAACCTCCCAAAGATAACAATAGGTTTTTCAATACTAAAATAAACTCAAAATGCAGTGTTCCAAATTATTATGCACAACAAAGTTTCCAATCATTTTATAGATTGTAAAAAATTGAAAATGGTAATTTCTTGAATTTGCATCATTAGGAGATCACATTTACTGCAATCAAAAGCTTGTCCAATCAGAAACGTTTAACAGGCCAACTTGCATGCAAATGTCGCGGGCGGAGGGGGTTTGTGGGTGGCCAGCGAGTTCTCGGCCTTGTTCATGATTTCTCATGTGGTAGGGGGCTTTTAGGGGTTAACGGTGACAAAGGGGACAACATCAGTCCCAACTGGGATGGGCGCTTCACAGCTCAGCGCTGCCTGAAGAATAAAACAATAAACACACTGATGGTCCCAACGGGGGACAACAGTTCTGCAACGGTGGTCCACTGCCTTTACTGCTCATCCTCGTACTCCTTGCCTGGCTCTGGGCGAAGAATCACATCCTCCAACCCCTCCAGCACACGGCAGGCGCGGCGGGAGAGGGCCGCCCGACACCTGTTGTTTCCGCTCTGCGGGATGTAGGTGGCCTCCATATCATACAGGCCGAAGGCTCCCTCCTCCTCTGAGACAGGCTCCGTGTCAGCCCCTGAGCCGCTATCATCTGACTCCAGGTGGCTGGTGGTGGGGTCCTGCAGATCAGTTACGGTTTCCAACTGGGCCCAGACCAGCGGCTCCTCGGCGGCAGGCGGGTCGTCGTCAGATGTAGCACGGGGGCCCACCATCGGCACCGCTGAACTAACCGCTCCTGCAGCCTGTGCGGGGACTTCAGCGCTTTGCTGGCTGGCGATCTCTCTGACATCCGGGCCCTGGCGGGGCAACATCACAGACTCCGCTTCTGACGTTGAGGGCAGCGGGCTGAGCGGGGAAGCAGGGGCAGCCAATATGGGCAATGGGGGAGATCATATAGGGGCCGGGGGCAGACCGGGCTCTTCAGCCACAGCGGCTGGTCCCTCAGGGACATAAGGGCGTGGGTCACTTACCAGCTCCTCTAAAATGGCCTCCATTTCATGCGCCCGCACGGCCGCAACCAGCTCCTCCATCTCGGCGGTCCATCGGTCTAGCAAGAGACGCACTTGGGCCCGGTTGCGGCAGCACAGCAACATCACCTGGGTCTTCATCCACGCCGCTGTTCCGGGCGCGGGCTCCGGGGACTTAGGCCTTTCCGATGGGGCGGACATGCTGTATGCTCGGGTTCCAGGAACAAGACGAATGGCAGAGTACTGGCGTCCCTGCCTTTTATCCCTTCGGTTACATGAGACAGGCCTTCACCCACCTCCCCTTGGTTCTCTCTTGCACCTCCTTTCCCTAGGGGCGGGGCTTCACTTTCGTGCCCTCCCTGCTCGGGGAAGACGACTCGAGCGGGAACTTTCGCGCCCAAGATGGCGGATTTTCAAATTTTTCGGCCGGACACCGCCGGCGGGGACTGCAAGGCGCACTTCTACTGGTAAGTAGACGGGTAGGATCCTGTTCGTGATGCCAAGTTGTCGCGGGCGGAGGGGTGGGGAACGCCGCTCGCCTGGAATCGCTGGTGCTCGGGTCCGGTGCTTCTGCTCCTCGGTGGCTCGAGCACGGGGCCGGACCCGGGGCTCGAGCAGTGCCTCCTCACCCACGAGTGAAAAGGGGAGGTTTTTGGTGGGTATTTGGGATGTCGGTCGTGACGCCACCCATGGGTTGTGGTGATGGTGGGCACCACCGCTGCTGGTGATGGGGGATCCCGGGAGCGATGGCGGAGAGCAGCTGAGGTGTTGACCCCTCCGTGGGTAGGGGCTGTTGGTCTCGGGGCCCCGGTTGGGGAGTAGGGAGGAGGTATAGGTGCAGGTGCCGAGGCGGGGAGGCAGCATGGGCGCGGGTGCAACGTTGCGGTGCAGCACGGTGCGGTGCCGGATGGCACTGTTGTACTCACTCAGACACAGAAGGACAGAGTCTCTGGTAAACCAAACGGCTGGATGGACGGGGCCCACAGCCGGCTGCGGTGTTCTCACTCTCCCCGGACGGGTTGATGGTGGCTGTCGTTTTCCTGCACCTGTGTAAGTGTATTTGACTCCTATGGCTTCCCACGGGTAGTCCGCTCCCCGGCATGTACGTGTCGGGAGAGCCTGTTTGCCCACAGGCACTGGCCCTTGGATCTCTGGTCCTTGGCGGTGGCGCTTATCCGGACGGGTTGGGCTGTTGCCTTCTGACGGGACTTAAGTGGGAATGAACCCCTGAGGTCCAGACCGCAATCAGATAATTTAACCTTTACGGTGGCTCCTAGCCTAGTCGGGGTCTAAGTACCCTGCCTTGGTGCTTGGCTTCAATCTGCTCCCCAGTTCGGTACCGGCGGGCCACCGCCCGACCCCGGTCCTACGGTTCCGCTGACCTACACCAACTCCTGCAGACGGCCACCACCGTCTGCCAACCTTGCTGAACGTGCCTGGGCTCCAACCCAGAAACAAACAGTTTTCACTCCTCTCACTTTCACTGTCCACCACAAACTAAACTAAACTAACTACTTTTCTCGCCTCCAGGCCTGTGAACTCCTCGGTGGGTGCGGTCAACCGCCTGGCTCCGCCCCACTTGGTGTGGACATCAAGTCTGGAGGGTGGCAACAAGGATTTGATTGACTGGTGTCACCTACCCAGGGGAGGGGGGGTGTATGTGATGTTAGTGTACTGTGACCCCTGGGGGCCCAGGGCATCACACAAACATAGGAACCCTTCTTTAATATCACCTTCACAATTCTTGCATCCATTGAAATTGTGAGTCTTTGGAAAACATTTTTTTCAGAATGTCAGAATAGCCTCCTAGAGCTGCTGTTTTATTGTGAACTGCCTCCCATCCTTTTTGCTTGAAGATGCACCAAAGGTTCTCAATAGGGCTGAGGTTAGGGGAGGCTGATGGCTACACCATGCGTTTCTCTCCTATCATGCCCTTGACTCGGAGGTATTCTTTACAGCAGGAAATGGGTAGGGTGGCCATGGCCAAGGGCAGAATCTGTTCCCTGCCATGCTACAGACCCAAGGAGTCCTTACCTTGGTGAAATGCCACTGCAGGCTTCATGCTGCCACTTGACATGGCAGGCCAGGACCCGATGAGGTAGAGATAAGTGAGGGAGATCCCAGTCCATAAATAAACTTTGCTTTACTGAAAAAAATGGTCAGAAGTAGAGAGCAGGCACATTACTTTAAGAATACATCTGCATAATCCAGAGGCAGGAGCTTCACCATTACACATGCTGGTACATTACTTCCATTACATCTTCCATTAGACCATCAAACCACTGTGGGAAACTACTTTTTCCTCTGTGGATGCTGCATGAGTTGAGGTGTGTACCACACAGCTAGTACCAACTCACAGTTGGTTTGTGAAGGCCTCACTGGCTGAGGTACATCTATATGACTCCTCACTACAATTTTCAAAGTTCATTTGAGATGGGCCACACACTCCTTGGTGTGCTACCGTATCTGCAAGTCTCTGTAGGAGAGTACATGTCACAGACTCTGGCCATCTTCTTCTTTATGACGATCAGGTCTGGCTACACTTCCACTTCTTATCTAGTATAGATAGCATTTGCAGTAGACCTCACTTGCCTGAGATAAGAAACACTTCTACTACTGAGCCCTTGTTTACTTCAGAACTATTATGGTCTCCCTTCTTTGCACACAAACACTTAGGTGTCTCCGTTCTCCGGTACCGTCACCTCCTCTTTTGGTTATCTTTATCCTCCTTCTTCTGAAGCCTGGGTGCATGACGCGTCCTACATCATCCACACAAGCCGACACTTGGGTCCTGCGCAAGCGCACTTTGATCTGCCCTGAGCGGGAGCTCAATGCCGGCTCTTGTGCATGAGGCACCGGTACCGGAGAACAGAGACTCCCATCCAACCAGTCTGCACCGCAGCCCCCTTAGGTAAGTATTATAAAGTGATTTTACGTTCTACACAGTGGCCTGGGCTCTTTTATACAGCATGTTAGAATGCTGTAAATAAGAGGCCACTGGTGGTGGCCGCAGCTTATAGTGACCAAAGCTGCTGACATGTTCTTTTTAACATAGAAGGACCTTTGGGCCTAATGTTAGCAGACTTGCTTCAAAATAAGTGTTTGTGTTTCTCTTCCTTATCTGCTTGACAAACAGGAAGTAACTTCCTATGCCCATTTAGCTATGAGCTTGCCTCAATAGTTAACAATGTCTGCAGGCCACCAAATACATAAAACACAGTTAAAACCACTTCTCCACTTCTTTACACTCTGTAAAGCATGAAGATGATTTTGTCACGGATGGCACAGTTCTTATTTTTCTATGATGGAAGAAAGAGGTCAGTCAGAAACTCAATATACCTTGCCAAGGTCATTTTCACACCTTCAGGGATCCTAAAAGGGCCTACCAGCTCTCTCCCCATGATCCCGGCCCAAAACATACAGTAACTCTGCCACCTCTTGGCTGATGTGGCAGCCTTGTTGGGAAAAGTGGCCATCCACCAACCATCCACTAGTCCATCCATCTGGACCTTCGAGGGTTGGAAGCCATTCAACAATAAAGAAGGATAAAGCTAGTTTTCATGTATTTCTGGGCCCACTGCAATTATTTCTGCCTGTGAGCACTGTTTAGGGGCAGCCGAACCATAGGCTTATACACAGCTGCAGCCTCTGGAAGATCTACTATACAATAGTAGTATTTGCCTCCGGCCCCCAGAGGTCCCTGTTGGCCCTTGAAAAGAGAAACTTTGGAAGGTGTTGTGGCAAAGGCAGATCTTGGGCAGAGCAGGAGGAGTGAGGATGTGTGGGGGCAGGTTCCATTACGTCCTCCTGAGCGTGCTGTCCTTCAAGTACTAGAGACTTCTAAAGTACCGGAGAAACCCATTCCAGTTCCAGTAGCATCATCTTCAGAGAGAGAGAGAGAGTACACTTGGGGACAACTAGAGTTGGATGCAGAGCTGTATTCCCTAGAAGACATCAGTAAGGATTTCTGATGAAGTCTTCCTTGATGTCTAGGATCTGAACCACACTTTGAGAGGCAAGTCCATCACCCACCACTGGCTTAGCCATTCAACTGATGGCCAATCATACAGCCAACAAGTTGGGCAGTGATCAGTTTATGGACTGTAAGTCCTGAGCTCAGGCCCTGCTACAGAGATCACGGTGAGTGCGTACACATAGTCTTGCTGCTAGTAAAGAAAAGTCCTCTCATAACTTGTCTGGTCTTGTTCCTCATCCACGGTCCGCTGTATCCTGAGGAGACCACCCTGACACTCGGTCTACAGATCCTACCACGTAAAGTTCGCGGGATTCCAGAGGTAAAAGCAGCTTCAATTACCTTGCTGCTTTGTAATGGTACTTTAGCATTTGCTTTCTTAAGCCGATGACTTTGTCTGGTATAAATCTTCCTGATTATACCTTTATCAGCCTCAATTTTATTCACAGTACAATGATTACGCTAAAGATTTCGTGAAATATCTAATGTTTTCATACCTTGTCCAAGGCATTGCACTACTTGATGCTTTTTGGTAGCAGAGAGATCCTTTTCCTTTTCTATATTGCTTAAAACTAGAGATGGACAAATAGTAACTATTCGTGTTCGGATAACGCTTACCAAATACCGCATACTATCCCTTTATACATCAATGCATTAGTGAAGAGCCGGATGTCAGTCAGTTTTAAAGGGATTGTTTCATGAAGAAAACTCCATTTCCTATAGGGGCATATGGACCTCATAGATTTGGGGTGTCCCTGTTTAGGATTATCCTCCACGATCAAGAATGGAGAGCTGTTCTATAGGAGCAACTCTGTTCTAGTAGGCTCTAGTCATGAATGTTGCATATACACCACCATGCAATACTACATTTTCTCTGTCCACTGTTTCTAATTGCAAAATTAAGTTCTTTCTAAAAGGGCTGTTCAATCTCTTTTTGAATGAAGTGTACCCCTTTATAAAAATCAATAAGTAAATATGTATTGTTATGCCACGTGACCTATGCAGATCAATAGCCATTATTGGGCTGGTGCACTCTTACTTCTCTTGGATCTATGTTATAAAAGCAAAGCAAGTGAGAGTGCAGGAGACAAATAAGTATTTCCCCCAGAAAATTATTGCAGTTACACATATTTTGTTATACACATCGTTATTGCCTTTGTGTGTATTGGAACAACACAAAAAACTGAGAAAAAAAGTGAATTTGGACATAATTCCACACAAAACTGAAAAATTGGGCCAGACAAAATTGTTGGCACACTCAACTTAATATTTGGTTGCACACCCTTTACCTTTCAGAACAAATTCCTGCAATCGCTTCTTCATGGTAGTGCCCGCTCAACACTAGTTATGAGTACTGAGCACCCGAACATGGTAGTGCCCGCTCATCACTAGTTACGAATACCGAGCACCCAAACATGGAAGTGCCCGCTCATCACTAGTTACGAGTACCGAGCACCCAAACATGGAAGTGCCCGCTCATCACTAGTTATGAGTATCAAGCACCTGAGCATGGTAGTGCTGGCTCATCAGTAGTGCTAACACTTTCGGCCATGACTGTATATTTAATATTAATTTTTGGGTCTTGCTCACATACGAGCTGATACTGAAATCAGTTTGCACTATTCTGCGAAGAATAGTTGCAAGTTTGATGGATCTTTTATCTGTTTCACAAACACTTTGAACATGTGGTGGTGAAAGTCCCCACCGATACGATTGTTTTTCCTGGCCTTCGATGTATCCTGTTCCCTCCATGAACCTCCTCCTTAGTTACGTTGTAGATTTCGCTCAAACAAAAGTAGACAGTAAGTTCAGACCCCCACTGAAGGTTACACTGCTTTGTGATTGCTGGGTTGTTATATCAATCGGCAGGAAAGGCAAAATACAACACAACCGGCAATTACCCCATGTGGTGAAGAATTTCTTTTTAGTCCTCCTTAAGAATCACCGGGTTCCAGTGAGTTTTCTTCGAAAGCTACTGATGTTGAGTCATTTTCTCTTGATGCTTTCCCAGAGGAATAATAAATACTGGTTTCTTGGTAAAGTATAGTAAATTGATATACAATAAACCCTTTACTCCTATCTATTAAGTGGCATTAATCATAAACAAGAAAAATTGCAAAAACATTTTTATGGGTTTTTTGGGTTAGGACATTGGTACAAGTTGACCATCTGGTCATGGTCTGAGAAGACTTTGACCAGATATTAAAATTAACAGTTTCCCTAAAATCACATACATTTTTGGCTTGGCCAACTGATTAGATTACATTTTTTTCACTCATTTATTATTTATCTAGTCATAGTCACTAATTTAGGAGTGATTATTATAGCACAACGCACGTAATCTTCCTCCGTACCCCCTGTCAACAGCCTTTCTAACATTATAGGTCAATACTCCTCCACCCAGCCTGGCATCATGGTCCTGTACATTGGAATCATCCATTCCCCTATTGTCTCAAAGTCACCAACCCACCTGCAGGGACCCACTCACTAACAGTACAACTGCCAACCGGACTCTGCTTGTCTATTGTCCGCTAACGTAGTGGATTGTTTGCCCAGGTCTATGCCAAACGTCCACCAGTAAACCTTTCCACTGTAGATGTTGCCCGTTTGTGACATGAACTGGCTTCGAAGACCACACATACATATGTTGGGCTGCTTCTTCAGGGTTCACGCTGTCTCACTGTCAGTGGACTACATTTTGGGATAACACGCACCCATTAACTACAGTCCAAGGTAGTGATTAACCTGCATATCTGATATATTCACTAATTAGTCCCTAACTAACTATCTAAGATGGAGTCAGCCTGTTCCATCCAACTATCTCCTCCCCTTGTGGACTATTCCCACAGCTTATCTATTTCCTTCCTACAGTTGTGACACCCCTGGACTAGTCAGGTCGTCACAGGGTGCTACACGCTTTTTATTCTTAGTGCAGGACTCAACCCCCATGGTTCTGGGTTCCCATGTGCAGTACTGCCTCCACCAGCATCTACAAATCCTAGTGACACCTTGCACCACACCCTGTCAGGCACACCAGTGGGCTGCTAAGCTGGAATAAGGCCGCCCACCTAGGGGTCAGGTAGAGAGGTGGGAGGTGACAAGTCAGTCAGCTCCAGGGGAGCAAAGAGTTGAGTGGTAGCCCTCGAGCTGTGAGGAGCTTGAGGAAGCTGTGAGTTGGAACTCCCAGGGGAGAAGCAGCCTAGGTCGCAGACAGTGGTCTGGACCCGGAGGAGTCGGAGACCCAGGCGCGGGAGATTGGGACTGGGTGCTTGGCTAGTCTTGGAGGATAGCCATCAGCCGCAGTTCAATAGCCGAGCTAGGACTGAAGGCACGTCAGGGTACATGGACCCTAGGTCGGGGAGAAGCTTCAAGCAACCCGGCAATTAACCTGCGGAGGACAGGGCCTATATGGACTGTTCCCACGAAGCTCAGAGATCAGGGGCACTAGTGCAACGAGGGGGATAGGGCTTTCGAAGCAAATCAGCCCACTGAAATCCCAAGCGTGAGCTCCTGAGAGCAAGCTCCTCTGCTACTTCTAGTAGGGAGGGGGGCCTGGAAAGCTCCAAGCTGACGGACCACTTAGATACTCTAACTACGTTGTCAGCGTCTGCTTCTGTGCTGAGTGA
Organism: Anomaloglossus baeobatrachus; assembly: GCF_048569485.1. Classification (NCBI taxonomy): domain Eukaryota; kingdom Metazoa; phylum Chordata; class Amphibia; order Anura; family Aromobatidae; genus Anomaloglossus; species Anomaloglossus baeobatrachus. The sequence continues at coordinate 48,073,448 of NC_134358.1, forward strand.
GTACCTGATTAACCCCTGCAACCAGCTACCCTGCGCTCCCCCTGCCCCCCATTCTACCATCCAGAGTCCCAGGGCCTTCCCCTACCCGTGAAGGGTAACGTCATCTTGCTGCCCCACTCCATCACCCCGGGTACTTCCAATGGCAGCGGCGGTACTCCTTATTACCGCACACCACGGGTGGCGCCACAAACTACCTAACTCCCCTGTAAATAACCCCCATCATGTTTCGGTGGGACCCCGAGCCATGAGTCCAGAGACCCCCGAGCCACGAGTAGCGACATGCGGATCCGAGCGGTTCGACAGTTGCTGGGGCGGGACGCGTCCGGGACACAGTCACCCTGTTGCTAAGCAAGCCTACTATGTACATCTATGAGCACTACCTAGAGCCAACCACTAGATGGCCACACTTATACTCTAGGCACAAACACATTATATACACAATATATACATAGACACATGACACAATGCACACTATTTTAGAACAACACTGTTGGTGCCTTCAGGACAGGAGCAGACAGGCATAGTCCACCCCCTTATATCTGCACCCCTGTAACTAATCCCACAGATCTATTACAGATTTTGTATTAGGGGACCAGGACTAAGGACTTAGCGAGGGAGAATTACTGGAGCATGTAGAGACTGATGCCCGTGGGGTAGGGGGTGACAACTAGACACCTTGCCTTGGTCATTGTACCAAGATACTGGATTTGGACAGAAAACTCAACTTTACCTCAAGTAAAGGATATGTGGTCTACAGCTCCACTAGGGACCATCACATTACACCTGTGCCATAAATACTTGACCACTTCAGTCAGGTAGTATATATGTTGTGTCAGCAAAAATGTCTATGGATCGGCCCACAGCCAAGTTACTTAGGGAGACTGGGTCCCTCCTCGGTGATGTCACATCAACTGGAAGTTGACGTGACATTATTGGATCTCAGAGGTCATGGAGCCTGAAGGTCACTTCATGGGGATAGGTGGACTGCAATAGCGGCACTCAGAGGCACAATTGACCACACAAGGTATTTGAGAAAAGCCTTCATTATGAGCTTTACATCAATGTGTGGCCACTATGCTGTGTAGTAGGCCATCCCTTTAAAAATTTCTGGCATGCATCGTGGCCTGGACCGTGGCCTTTTAACGTACCTCCTCAATCCCTGCAGCTGTTATTTTCCTGGCTTGAATGATGTTGATGGCGCATCCTGTCTCATCCATGGATTGCCGGAAATCTTTTTATTTGCCAAAATTTTTATAAAATGACTATCGGATCAGACCCTACCATACATCAGAAGTATATACCGTAAGGTATTTTTGTGGCACATGCAGGGGGAGTTCAGGGCTTAGATACCGATCAAAGCATTGTGGTAATACAGCAGATAAAGGTGGTGGTTTCAGTTTACATTGGAAAATCCTGGTGATAGGTTCCTTTTAATACAGAATATATCTCCGCATAATAAACAATATAAAAAATAATAATATAAAATCAAAAGATTGTATGTGAATCATCACGTCTAATATTATGGGATGGTGGCACGATTAATAGTCATGACATTGTCTAAAATTATAACAGTAATGAGAGTATCCTCCGTTAATCTATATATTGACACGTCATTAAAAAAAAGGGTTTTATTGGCCATGGTAGGAATGATGCTTTGCTCAGGGGCGATGGGTTTTCTGTACAAATCCATCAGTTACAAGACAATAAAGTAATAAAGTATTGGCAAAAGAAAGGTCATTGCTTTAATGGGGAAACCAAGTCGGTCAATAACGAGCGAGAAGATGAGAGCAGAGCCCCGGGGTATATGGTGAATGATCCATCACGTTCCGCCTTCATCTGACTTTTTAGTGTACTCTCCCTTTCATGTCAATGGGAGTCGTGTTAAGTCATAATGGCTCATTATGAAACGCCCCACTGACTTCAGAAGAGTAAAAGCATCAACAATGTTCTCCAGTGGGAGCCGTCTGTCTGGACAATGTTGGCTTTTCCTTCTGTCTACGAACAATCAAAACAAAGTCATTGATATGTTGGAAGATATCCGTCAATGTGGACGTTCAAAGCAGAATATGAGTCTTTCAAAAAAATCTTAGAATGAGTTTCCATAGTGTAGCAACACTGGATCTAACCAAAAACATAATTAAACCAGACTGTTAAGGGTACTTTACACGCTGCGATATCGGTATCAATATCGCTAGCGAGCGTACCCGCCCCCGTCTGTTGTGCGTCACGGGCAAATCGCTGCTCGTGGCGCACAACATCGCTTACACCCATCACACAGACTTACCTGCCTAACGACGTCGCTGTGACCGGCAAACCGCCTCCTTTCTAAGGGGGCGGTTCATTCGGCGTCACAGTGACCTCACTAAGCGGCCGCCCAATAGCAGAGGAGGGGCGGAGATGAGCGGAACAAACATCTCCTTCCTTCCTCATTGCCGGCGGAATGCAGGTAAGGTGAGGTTCCTAGTTCCTGCGGTGTCACACACAGCGATGTATGCTGCCTCAGGAACGACGAACAACCTCGCTACTCACCAGACAACGATATTTGGTGTTTGAACAACCTCTCCAAACCAACGATTTTTGCCTCTTTTGCGATTGTTGAAGGACGCTTGTACGTGTCACACGCTGTGATGTTGCTACCGGCGCCGGATGTGCGTCACAAACACCGTGACCCCGACGATATATCGCTAGCGATGTCGCAGCGTGTAAAGTACCTTTTATCTAAAGATCTGGTTCGCTTTTCAGTACACTGATGGTCAGCTGCTCCAGATGTCAAGTTGTGATCACCTTTGATCAGCTTTAATTTGTGGGGGTACCAGATCACAAGTATTTCAATTTGTTACAGCACCCCTGTAGGGAAAATGAAGAATTGCACTGTCACACTAGGTATGGGGAGGTATCAAGTGCAGGAGAGGAAACCTTGTGTCTAGGGAAAGGGAAGATGGTGACCCCTGACCAAACCTACTGCTGGTCCCTGGGGTTCCTCACCACCCTAGATAGGTTTCGCACCTATGCAACGAGCCGGATACCTGACCCTAGGTATCCCTAGTGCTAGGCCCTAACTAGGGAACGGATGGGATGAGAACTTCATCAACCCCGCTAAATACTATAAACGACACAAGGAGGACACACAGGGGAAAACTGCAAGAACTACTTATCCATAGATGACACAGGTAGAAGTTCAGCAAAGCTTTCTACAATGTTATCATAGAGGAGTACAAGCCACCTGCTTGCAACCAGAGCTTGAATAAACAGTAGAATATAACCAGCACCAGTCCAAAGGAAGAAAGGGATAGAAAAACACCAAGAGAATGCTGATGATCAGCAGCTGGGTGGAAGGTGAGCTCCTGCTCAGTCCAAAAGGGGGAGAGATGAATCCAGCAGGAAAGCTACTTAATGCCCTATGTGCACACTGCGCTTTTACTGCGGATTTGCTGCGGGTTTAAATGTAGAATTGGAGCAGTTTGTGTTCATAAATTTTATGCAGTCCTTTCCCAGCAAAGCCTATGAGAAATCCAAAATGCTATGCGCACATTGCTTCTTTTTTCCTTACAGGTTTTGCTGCAGATTTTCTGCAGCAAAATGAAACAGCATGTGACTTCTTTTCTGCAGGTCCCGTTTTTCCCTGTGTTTTCCCATTGATAATGATTAAAAAACTCAGGGACAAAACTGCTGCAAAACCGCTGTAAAACCGCATGCAGTTTTTGGGTGTGTTTTTCTGCCGCAGGTGCGGTATTCTGCCAGAGGGTGTATTTTTTGCTGAAGAAACACCTACAAAGTGCACACATAGCCTTATACAATGAATACTGACAGCGGGACCAATAAGGAGCATTTTGCGCAGCCAAACACTGTGACCTTCTATGGCCTGAAAACACAGGACCGTCTATCACTCATGACATGCACAATTAGTAATTTAATCAGTTAGGTGTTTTTATAATACATAGGCATGTCAGGTCCTCCAAAGCGAGAAATATTCTTTGGAGCAGTTCTTTGCACTGGCTGATAGATGAGGGCATCTTATAAAAAATTCCCTACTTGGATACTTGAAAAAAGTGTTACTAAAATGAAAAAAGCATAGAAAAGTAAGTGGCTGCTCGTAGCTGTGGGATTCTCATAGCCAACTAACAATGGTCAAGAATAACCACGTGGGAGCGGTCCAAAAGATACCGAAAACTGGTGGTTCCATTGTAGACTGGATCGGAATAGTTATAGCAGTTAGTACGGAGGTGCACAAATCTGTTAAAGGGTCATTCCTAAACAATCAAGTTATACCCTATGTATGAGATTGGGATAACTTGCTGATCGCTGAGGGTCCGATCGATTTAAAAAACAGGGCTGAATATATTAGAGGTGCACATGTGCAGCTTCTACTCCATTAATTATTCATGGAACTGACGGAAATAGCCAACTCTGTGTTTGGCAGTCCCATAGGCAACAAAAGGAGCAGTTGCCGCGCATGCACACCTCCGATCCATTCAGGACTAGAGTTGAGCGCGGTTCGAGGTTCTCCAGTTCGCGGCTCGAGTGATTTTGGGGGCTGTTCTAGATAGAACTAGAACTCGAACTTTTTGCTAAAGCTCGATAGTTCTAGATACGTTCGAGAACGGTTCTAGCAGCAAAAAGACCAGCTAATTCCTAGCTGGCTTTCCGCTGTAATAGTGTAAGTCACTCTGTGACTCACACTATTATGACATTTCAGTGTATAGTGTGCGGGAACAGCGCATTCAGATCACTGCTGTATGGATAATGGCGATCGCCATTTTTTTTTTTTTCCTTGTCTTCCTTCCCTAAGCGCGCGCGTGTAGTGGGGCGGGCCAGCATGTCAGCCAATCCCAGACACACACACAGCTAAGTGTACTTTTAGCCAGAGAAGCAACGGCATGTGTGATAGGATGTCCATGTCACATGTCCCTGCATTATAAAAACGGGTATCTGCCCGTCTGGACGCCATTATCTCTTCTGCGTCTGTGTGTCAGTCACCGCTGGCGCAGCTCCTGTCTCCGATACTGCTGTGTACGCTCTATACACAGCACTGTACAGAATCGGGATAGCACTTTCTATCAGTCCTTTTAAGGGCTAATACCAGCAGGGTCAGAGCCATAGGTGACAGGTCCGTGAAAACAGAGTTTAACAGCTACACAAGATGACAGCATCTGTGTAGCTAAGGTCAGGGATTTCCTCGCTGCATTTCCCCATTAGGAGGGATAGAAAGGCAGGCTTCCTTTCCTCTACCCAGAGACCCACAACCCGGCCACTGTACCCTCCTGTCCTCTGCATACTCAAACTCATTGTTACTAAGCCATTATACTAGCAAACACTCAGTGAACTTAGTGGCATCCTAAACGTGGCTGTTGGACTTCTGTATTGTCCCACTAGTGCAAAGATATTTGCAGCACGTCTGCCTGCATTGCACACTCAAGCTCATTGTTACTAAGCTATTATACTAGCAAACACTGCTGCCAGTTTAAGGGCCGTAGTTGCATTGTCAGGGATAGTTATTGTTGTTTATTCTGCTGTTAATAAAGCTAGACCACCACTGAAATCTACACCACCTCTCAATTTTTACTACCACATTTTAAGTGCACAATCTTGTCTCTATCAAAATGAGTGGCAAAATGACAGATGCTGGTGGAAAGGGGAAGAGGCGTGTTGGAAAAGGAAAAATAGGGTTTGTCCATGGGGAAGGTGGCAAAGCTCCATTAACATCTGCTGAAGATAGACCATCTTCCAGCAAAAGTAAGATGTCTACTACTTACCATCGACAATCCGATTTGCTCCCTTTTTTACGGACACGAAGAACTGGAACAAAGGTAGATGATGGCCAAAAAAGGAAAATGCTTGAATGGATCTCTAGTGGTCCAACAAGTGCCCTCTCCGCCACCTCAAGTACCGCATCCAAAAAACACCAGTCCTCTGAGTTGTCATCCCAATCAAACTTGCTTTCTCCCAGCTCTGAAGTCTCCATCCGCCCTGCACAGTATGGTGGAACTGAGATGGCTGAGTCTGCAGAGCTGTTCAGTCACACTATAGCCTGGGAATCAGAGGTCTGCTCCCAAGCTACAGTGAGTACAGACCAGGAAATGGTCTGCAGTGATGCCCAGAACCTTTGTGACTCTGATTCAGGCCATGAGGACCAAGTTTCTGAGCATAATGTTGACCCTTTTTCACAAACTGTAACACCTGTTGTTATAGACAATGAGGAACATACTGATGACGATGAGACGCAGATACCAGATTGGGATGACAACTTAAATATTCGGTCAGGGCAAGAAGAGGCTCGGTCTGAGGGTGAGGGGAGTGCAAACACAACAATTGATGAGGAAGTTCTAGATCCCACCTACTGTCAACCCACAGTCAGGCACTCGAGGAGGTCAACAGAGACGGTGGAGGAGGATGCAACTGACGATGAAGTTACCTTGCGCCTTCCTGGACAAAGTAGGAGTACTGGTAGCACGTCTACAACTGCATCCTCAGCCACCACTCTGCCTCTGAGCACTAGTCGGGGTGGATCAGTAGGTCGCATGCCCTCTAAGCCTTGACTAGCCTGGTCCTTTTTTGACATAGCAAAAGATCGCCCAAATTATGTGATCTGTAAAATTTGTCATGATTCTGTTAGTAGAGGGCAAAACCTCAGCAGTTTGACAACTTCTTCCATGAATCGTCACATGAATAAATATCATATGTCCCGGTGGGAAGCTCACCGTGCTGCAATGCGGCCTAGCGGAGCGAACCATCCACCGCCCGCCCCTTCTAGTGCATCCGCGAGCTCTTCATCTTCTAGGACTGTGGGGACAGCTGTCACACCTGGTTTTCCACGCACAACTTCCACCACTGTAACCGCAACAGGCAGTTTGCTTGGTAGGTCGTCAGTTGGTTTGGAAGGGGAAACAAGTACGTGTGTACAGCTCTCTCAGACATCGATAGCACCAACGTTGGATGAAGGCGACATCATGTCTACGCCTGCACTTTCCTCACAAACCTACATTTTTCCAGGGACACCCTACTCAACACCGTCTACACACAGCAGCCAGATCTCTGTCCCTCAGATGTGGACAAATAAAAGGCCATTTCCTGCGACCCATGACAAAGCTAAGAGGTTGACTCTATCCCTCTGTAAGCTCTTGGCTACCGAAATGCTGCCTTTCCGCCTGGTGGACACACAGGATTTTAGAGACCTTATGTCTGTCGCTGTGCCCCAGTACCAGATGCCCAGTCGCCACTACTTCTCTAAGAAAGGTGTGCCCGCGCTACACCAGCATGTCGCACACAACATCACCGCTTCCTTGAGAAACTCTGTGTGTCAACGGGTGCATTTCACCACCGATACTTGGACCAGTAAGCATGGACAGTGACGTTACATGTCGCTAACTGGGCACTGGGTAACTATGGTGATAGATGGTGAAGGGTCTGCTGCACAAGTCTTGCCGTCCCCACGACTTGTGTGTCAATCCTCTGTCTGTCCAAGTTCCGCCACTGCTTCTGCCTCCTCCACCTCATCTGGGTCCTCCACCTCCGCCCCAAGCCTGCCTGGTCAGGCCACCAGCGTTCGCACTGCGCAGAAGGAATCACGCACCCCTCATTACTATGCTGGCAGCAGAGCGCAACGGCATCAGGCGGTCTTTAGCTTGACATGTCTTGGGAATAGGAGTCACACAGCTGAGGAGTTGTGGTCAGCTCTGCGGTCCGAGTTTAATAAATGGTTGTCTCCACTCAACCTACAGCCTGGTAAGGCCGTGTGCGACAATGCTGCAAACCTGGGTGCGGCCCTTCGCCTGGGCAAGGTGACACACGTGCCTTGTATGGCTCACGTGTTGAACCTTGTTGTCCAGCAATTTTTAACACACTATCCCGGCCTAGATGGCCTTCTGACCAGGGCACGAAAACTGTCTGCTCACTTCCGCTGTTCAACCGCCGCAGCTGAGCGACTTGCATCGCTCCAGAAGTCTTTCAGCCTGCCGGTTCATCGCCTGAAATGCGATGTGGCGACACGCTGGAATTCGACTCTCCACATGTTACAGCGACTATAGCAGCACCGCCGAGCCCTGGTGCAATACATCATGACGTATAGCCTGGGCCAACGAGATGCAGAGGTGGGGAAGATCACCCTGATGGAGTGGTCTCAGATCAAGGACCTATGCACCTTTCTGCACAGTTTCGACATGGCGACGAATATGTTTAGTGCTGACAATGCCATTATCAGCATGACAATTCCAGTCATTTACATGCTGGAGCACACGCTAAACACTATTCGGATCAGGGGGTGGGACAACAGGAAGGGGAGGAACTACAGGAGGATTCATATGCGCAAGACATAACAACATCTCCAAGGTCCAGACGTTCATCATCACCAATGCGGCAGGCATGGGACCATGGGGGACAGGGATCAACAAGGGCGCATGGTAGCAGGCGAAATGTTGAGGAAGGTGCAGGAGAACATGAAGAAATGGAGGACGAACTGTCCATGGACATGGAAGACTCAGCGGATGAGGGAGACCTTGGTCAAATTTCAGTTGAAAGAGGTTGGGGGGAGATGTCAGAGGAAGAAAGAACGGTTAGCACCTCTATGCCACAAACACAGCGTGAACTTGGTCCGCATGGCTGCGCAAATCACATGAGTGCCTTCTTGCTGCACTACCTCCAACATGACCCTCGTATTGTCAAAATTAGAAGTGATGATGACTACTGGCTTGCCACACTATTAGATCCCCGGTACAAGTCCAAATTTTGTGACATAATTCCTTCCATAGAAAGGGACGCACGTATGCAGGAGTATCAGCAGAAGCTGTTACTCGATCTTAGCTCGGCTTTTCCACCAAATAACCGTGGTGTAGGGAGTGAATCTCCCAGTTGTAACTTGACAAACATGGGACGGTCTCGTCATCTTCAACAGTCTACCCGTACCAGTAGCACCGTATCTGGTGCTGGTAACAGCAATTTTATGGAATCTTTTCATAATTTTTTTAGACCGTCCTTTGCAAGGCCACCAGAGAGAACAAGTCTGACACATAGTCAACGGCTGGAGAGGATGATACAGGAGTAGCTCCAAATGAACATCGATGCCATGACTTTGCAAATGGAGCCTTGCTCATTTTGCGCTTCAAATCTTGAAAAATGGCCAGAGCTCTCCACTTACGCCTTGGAGATTTTGTCGTGTCCAGCTGCCAGCGTTGTCTCTGAACGTGTCTTCAGTGCTGCTGGGTGTGTGCTGACAGATAAGCGCACGCGTCTGTCCAGTGACAATATGGACAGACTGACGTTCATCAAAATGAACAAGTCATGGATCCAGAAGGAATTTACTACCCCTGTGCCATCCTGGGGAGAGTAAATGCTTGTGGATTTGGAATGTGCTTGATGCAAATCAAAACATCCTGTTTGCAACCAGGGCATAAGTGCTGCCACTGAAGGGGTGGGTGTGTGTGTGGCCCAATTTTTGGAAAAAAGGGAGACTCCGCTTGGAGTAACCCTTGCTTACATTGTTTTTAAAAAGGAGCCAAGATGCACAGAGCTGGGATCAGGAAAGACTTTGCTACCTACCCCGGAGTCATCCTGGGGATGGTTAAGAATGGCGTATTTTTTAATGTGCTTGATGAAAATCTAGCTGTGAAGTGTACAACTGGGGCACAACTGCTGCCACTGAAGGGGTGGGTGTGTGGCCCAATTTTTGGAAAAAAGGGAGACTCCGCTTGGAGTCACCTTGCAGTGTTTCACATGATTTTAGAAGGGCGTGCCATGCCTATATCTGTGTCTCCTCCTCTTTTTCCTTGTCCAGCTCTTTTGTTTTCGCATTAGTATATGTCCTTGTCACTTTCCCATCTGTTTGTGTTGTGTTGTGAGTTGTTTGTCACCTTTTGGACACCTTTGAGGGTGTTTTCTAGGTGTTTTTATGTGTTTGTGATTGCCTCCCATTGTTTCCTATGCGGTTCGAGTTCGGTTCGTCGAACGTTCGTCGAACCGAACTCGAACGAGACCTCCGTTCGGCGAACCGAACTCGAGCCGAACCGCGACCGGTTCGCTCATCTCTATTCAGGACGACACTGCAGAACCCCATTCTCTGAGTTCCAAACCGCCATTGTCTGGATCATTGTGGGGCCTAGTGCTCAGTCACAAGGCATGACCACATAATCCAAAATAAGAAAACTGATGGAACTTACTAAGAGACAAGTGTGAACAGGTGCATACTGAACATACTAAGAAATAAACAGCTGCATTCTGAGACACTAAGATATACAGACATTGAATATAGGAATTTGGACATGCATTACTGCTAGGTAAATAAATGTAAAAATTGAGGCACATATCATATAAAAAAGACTAATTATATGTGAGCCCAGCAACTAGCGTCAAGGCGTATCTCGTATGCTGGGTCCCTATCTAGTGATGCCTCTATCTGGGCTGTATAGCCAAACAAACACCAAACAGGGGAAAAAATGCAAGCCAAATGATATATTATAAATTCTATATTGTAAATCATTAAAATATAAATAAATGAAGAAGAGACCTCAGACACATAATATACAGTCATATGAAAAAGTTTGGGCACCCCTATTAATGTTACCCTTTTTTCTTTATAACAATTTGGGTTTTTGCTATTTCAGTTTCATATATCTAATAACTGATGGACTGAGTAATATTTCTGGATTGAAATGAGGTTTATTGTACTAACAGAAAATGTGCACTCTGCATTTAAACAAAATTTGACTGGTGCAAAAGTATGGGCACCTCAACATAAAAGTGACATTAATATTTTGTAGATCCTCCTTTTGCAAAAATCACAGCCTCTAGTTGCTTCCTGTAACTTTTAATGAGTTCCTGGATCCTGGATGAAGGAATATTTGACCATTCCTGTTTACAAAACAATTCCAGTTCAGTTAAGTTTGATGGTCGCCGAGCATGGACAGCATGCTTCACATCATCCCACAGATGTTCAATGATATTCAGGTCTGGGGACTGGGATGGCCATTCCAGAACATTGTAATTGTTCCTCTGCATGAATGCCTGAGTAGATTTGGAGCGGTGTTTTGGATCATTGTCTTGCTGAAATATCCATCCCCTGCGTAACTTCAACTTCGTCACTGATTCTTGCACATTATTGTCAAGAATCTGCTGATACTGAGTTGAATCCATGCGACCCTCAACTTTAACAAGATTCCCAGTGCCGGCATTGGCCATACAGCTCCAAAGCATGATGGAACCTCCACCAAATTTTACTGTGGGTAGCAAGTGCTTTTCTTGGAATGCCGTGGTTTTTTGCCTCCATGCATAACGCCTTTTTGTATGACCAAACAACCCAATCTTTGTTTCATCAGTCCACAGGACCTTCTTCCAAAATGTAACTGGCTTGTCCAAATGTGCTTTTGCATACCTCAGGCGACTCTGTTTGTGGCGTGCTTGCAGAAACAGCTTCTTTTGCATCACTCTCCCATACAGCTTCTCCTTGTGCAACGTGCGCTGTACTGTTGACCGATGCACATTGACACCATCTGCAGCAAGATGAAGCTGCAGGTCTTTGGAGGTGGTCTGTGGATTGTCCTTGACTGTTCTCACCATTCTTCTTCTCTGCCTTTCTGATATTTTTTTTGGCCTGCCACTTCTGGGCTTAACAAGAACTGTACCTGTGTTCTTCCATTTCCTTGCTATGTTCCTCACAGTGGAAACTGACAGTTTAAATCTCTGAGACAACTTTTTGTACCTTCCCCTGAACAACTATGTTGAATAATCTTTGTTTTCAGATCATTTGAGAGTTGTTTTGAGGAGCCCATGATGCCACTCTTCATAGGAGATTCAAATAGGAGAACAACTTGCAAGTGGCCACCTTAAATACCTTTTCTCATGATTGTATACATCTGCCTATGACGTTCAAAGCTCAATGAGGTTACAAAACCAATTTAGTGCTTTAGTAAGTCAGTAAAAAGTAGTTAGGAGTGTTGAAATCAAGAAATTGATAAGGGTGCCCATATTTTTGCACCGGTCAAATTTTGTTTAAATGCAGATTGCACATTTTCTGTTAGTACAATAAACCTCATTTCAATCCAGAAATATTACTGAGTCCATCAGTTATTAGATATATGAAACTGAAATAGCTGTTGCAAAAACCCAAATTGTTATAAAGAAAAAAGGTTAACATTAATAGGGGTGCCCAAACTTTTTCACATGACTGTATATAAAAACAAAAAGGAAAACAGAGGCGGACACCTGACATATAATAAATAGGTGAAAATCTTTTGCATATTGTACAAATACAAAACAAGGCTTTTATATACGGTATATATATATATATATATATATATATATATATATATATATATATATGGTCAAAATATATGGAATACTATATATATGATTCCACTAACGTACAGTCAATTAATTTAAAAAAAAAATACACATATATATATATATATATATATATATATATATATATAATATATACAGTGCCTACAAGTAGTATTCAACCCCCTGCAGATTTGGCAGGTTTACACATTCGGAATTAACTTGGCATTGTGACATTTGGACTGTAGATCAGCCTGGAAGTGTGAAATGCACTGCAGCAAAAAAGAATGTTATTTCTTTTTTTATTTTTTTTTTTAAATTGTGAAAAGTTTATTCAGAGGGTCATTTATTATTCAACCCCTCAAACCACAAGAATTCTGTTTGGTTCCCCTAAAGTATTAAGAAGTATTTCAGGCACAAAGAACAATGAGCTTCACATGTTTGGATTAATTATCTCTTTTTCCAGCCTTTTCTGACTAATTAAGACCCTCTCCAAACTTGTGAACAGCACTCATACTTGGTCAACATGGGAAAGACAAAGGAGCATTCCAAGGCCATCAGAGACAAGATCGTGGAGGGTCACAAGGCTGGCAAGGGGTACAAAACCCTTTCCAAGGAGATGGGCCTACCTGTCTCCACTGTTGGGAGCATCATCCGGAAGTGGAAGGCTTATGGAACTACTGTTAGCCTTCCACGGCCTGGACAGCCTTTGAACGTTTCCACCCATGCCGAGGCCAGGCTTGTCCGAAGAGTCAAGGCTAACCCAAGGACAACAAGGAAGGAGCTCCGGGAAGATCTCATGGCAGTGGGGACATTGGTTTCAGTCAATACCATAAGTTACGTACTCCACCGCAATGGTCTCCGTTCCAGACGAGCCCGTAAGGTACCTTTACTTTCAAAGCGTCATGTCAAGGCTCGTCTACAGTTTGCTCATGATCACTTGGAGGACTCTGAGACAGACTGGTTCAAGGTTCTCTGGTCTGATGAGACCAAGATCAAGATCTTTGGTGCCGACCACACACGTGACGTTTGGAGACTGGATGGCACTGCATACGACCCCAAGAATACCATCCCTACAGTCAAGCATGGTGGTGGCAGCATCATGCTGTGGGGCTGTTTCTCAGCCAAGGGGCCTGGCCATCTGGTCCGCATCCATGGGAAGATGGATAGCACGGCCTACCTGGAGATTTTGGCCAAAAACCTCCACTCCTCCATCAAGGATCTTAAGATGGGTCGTCATTTCATCTTCCAACAAGACAACGACCCAAAGCACACAGCCAAGAAAACCAAGGCCTGGTTCAAGAGGGAAAAAATCAAGGTGTTGCAGTGGCCTAGTCAGTCTCCTGACCTTAACCCAATTGAAAACTTGTGGAAGGAGCTCAAGATTAAAGTCCACATGAGACACCCAAAGAACCTAGATAACTTGGAGAAGATCTGCATGGAGGAGTGGGCCAAGATAACTCCAGAGACCTGTGCCGGCCTGATCAGGTCTTATAAAAGACGATTATTAGCTGTAATTGCAAACAAGGGTTATTCCACAAAATATTAAACCTAGGGGTTGAATAATAATTGACCCACACTTTTATGTTGAAAATTTATTAAAATTTAACTGAGCAACATAACTTGTTGGTTTATAAGATTTATGCATCTGTTAATAAATCCTGCTCTTGTTTGAAGTTTGCAGGCTCTAACTTATTTGCATCTTATCAAACCTGCTAAATCTGCAGGGGGTTGAAAACTACTTGTAGGCACTGTATATATATATATATATATATATATATATATATATATATATATATATATATATATATATAATATAAAAACAATGCAAATCACATCTATATATAAGAGGATATCGAATTCAGACTATCCCCCTAAGGTAATATATCTTTTTATGAGATATGTGCTCAGTTACCAAAGAAAAAATTATATATACCAGGTATTAAAACCCCATAATTACAAACTACATCCCCTAAACAATATATACAAACACAGGGTCCCACGCCACTCTCGGCGCGCGTTTCTCACCGAAATGCTTCGTCTTGGAAATGGGCTATCTGTATAGCCAACAACTTCATGGGCTACTATAAAATTAAAAATACCCGCCTGTCAGTTCTTAGACCTATGAAAAAAAAATAGTCCTGGATAACGCCTTTAAAGTGTTGGAATTTTGGTGACAAATTTGCACTACGTTACCAAAATAATATTTTTTTCATTGATATTAATCTATGGTAGAGGGACAATCGGGCACCAGGGCAAGGTGACTACAGCTTCTCCAGTCACTATAGTTATGGGACTTGTATGGTTTATTTAAATTGTCAAAAAAGCTTATGTCTAGTCCCATTTTTTCATCAATGGAAGCTTTCAATGCAACCTTGCTAAGGGTCAACCTATCATTGCTCTTCCTAATGGATCATCTATGGTATATGATGTGGCGGTGTTTCCCTCCTCCCCCCAGCTTATATTTATATATTTATGTACTCTATGCCATATAGGGTCATGTAGGTTGCTTTGCTGTCTTTGTTCTTCTCAGCTGGTGGTGACTCCAATAGACAGGCCTTTGGGCGACAATGGAGCCATGAGCTTCTGGAGACTTTTCCATAGATAACCACATACTCAAAAGTAGGTGTAAACCCTTTCCCTCCAGGGTTGGATCCACAGGCACTGGAGAATACACTCTTGGTGGATCAGTCAGCTGTGTTGAGTGTGTGCTGAGGTTCAAGCAGCTGGGATCTTCGCAGAGACAAGACCCTGGCGCCCAGGTGTGGATGTGTGGAAGCTATCATGTGGGATTGGGTTGTGTCCCTCATCTGTTGGATCCATTGACTTCTTCCAAGGATTACTTCTATGTGTTCTCTGGCGTCGGATTGCCGAGTGGCGCCCCCGGAACTTTGAGGACTCATTGTGGACTCTAAAGAACAATATTGATATTGGATGTTCTATGCTCCCTGCCGCAATAAAACTTTTTGGATTGTTCATCAGCCTGGTGTCCCTGCCTGCTCTGCGCAAATGTGACGCCCTGGATCCCAGGGGTCACAGGTAATAACACCTACCACATTCACACCCAACCCCACCCCCTGTGAGGACACACACCCGTCACCCGAAAGGGAGACCTGATGCCTCCCTCAGGGCGAGTAGGGCACACCAGGTGGGCAGAGCCAGGCGGAAAGGCACGCCCACCGAGGACACCACTGTCCTGAGGCAGGAAATACAAAGGACAAAGTGTAGAGTGTGACAGTGAGAGGAGTGGAGTTGTAGAGCTGTCAGGGACCCGGGTAGGAGCCTGGGCCCCTTGAAAACGTCAGGAAGGCAGACGGTGGTGGCCGCCTGCAGGAGTACCGGTACAGCAACCGGCGGAACCGTACGGACCGGGCCTGGGTTGGAGCCCGCCGGTCCTGAACCGGGGAGTCAACCGTGTACCGGAGCACCAGATACCGGGTACTCAGACCCCGTCCTAGCTTAGAAGCCACTGAGTATAGGCAAATTGACTGATTGCTGGCTGGACCTCACTGGTTCATCCACACCCAAAGTCCCGAAAGAGGGCAAAAACCCACCGAGACCGGGTGAGCGCCACCGCCAAGGGCCAAACACCCGACGGGCCAGCGCCTGCGGGCAACCGAGGGCTCCTCCGGCAGCTCAACGCCGGGGAGCGGGCTACCACTGCCCAGGCAGGGGAGCCAAAACACAACAACCAGAGGTGCACGGGAAAGGGGCCACCATCAACCTCACAGGGGACAGCAGCCGGCCGCGGGAACCGACCATATCCGAACTTTGGTTTACCAGTGACTCTGAGTGTGAATTAATCGTGAGTACACAGTGCCATCCGGGCACGACACTACACCGCGGCACGGCACCCTGCACCCCGACAACAACATCAGCGCTTACAGTCCCCCACCGGGCCCCGGGACACACCGCCCCTACCCACGGAGGGGCTAACATCTCGGCTGCAGCCGCAACACCGATCCCGGACGAGCCCGCCATCACTTCAGCCGCAGCGGTGGTGCCTCGTCCCGCACCACCACCACCCTACTGCCTCTCCCTTAACAGAGCGACGTGTCCCCCAGTCCAGAGGCGCTCGTGCCACCGACAACCTGAGCCCAGACCTCGAGCGGCTCGGCCCGAGCAGCGGAGAAGCGGCCAGGCCCCTCTCAGGGCGGTACACATCACAAACTGGTGGCAGCGGTGGGATGGACTAGTGACCTCCACAGATGGCTTGTCTAGTACACATATGATGCCCAACTGAAATCTATAACGTTGCATGAGAAATGATCTCGTGATCCCTAGCCTTACGGGGCTAGATTTGCCTTCAGAATGATGATTTTGGGATCTAATCTCCCCGAATTCAGGGATAAGTCACTTTGCAGACTTGAAAAGGGGTTAACAATCTCAGCTGTCTTATCTGTCTACGCTTGTGCCCTATAGGAGGGACACTAAAAGGGGTATTGAAGAGGAAACTGTTAACCACAAGTTTAGTTCACATGGAATCGGAGAGGGCTGGGATTACCGGCGCTCGCTTCCAAATCACTGAAAGCATATGCACTAAGAATTGTTTTCATTCAGCCTTTCTGTCTGGATGAGAACTTTAAATATCAGAAATGAATGATTACCGCGTAGAAGGAAAAGTCACTGTTGGATTCCTCCCAAGTGCAGATATTGAACAGACTCACCTTCTCTTGTATGAAGTGTATCTCTTTCCTTAAAGTGGTTACCACAGCTAACGGTTCACTCTTTGGCCAAACCACATCAAATTTCTGATCACTGTGGTATCCTGACACTACAAAAACTTTAAAAGCCTTTACTTCTGCTTTAGGAACCCAATGTCATAAAACTATAGAGCGTTATTTCCATCCCGAGAGATGTAGTCAAACATTTGATGCATCTACTGATGAAGAATCAATCAAAAAATTGGACATCAAATCTCATTTGAAATTGGAAACCCATAAAATTCCTAATGTCCTCTATCCGAAACAAGAAGGTTATTGTAGGTCGTGTGGCCAAATATTCCTTGCCAACATAAATGGTGAGACATTCACCCGCCAAATGCACAAAAAGGATCCAATCCTTTTCCTTTTTGAGAAACAAAATTAAGAAAGGTTTTTTGAATACCTCAAATTTTCCTAAATCTTCCCTGATGTGTCTGCCAGTTGGGAAGAAAACATTAATTCTAAATATTTCAATTTTTCCTTGGCACTCATTGGTATTCCCCTGTTGGTAATGGCACTCATTGGTATTCCCCTGTTGTTAGCCCACTAAGGGTCCTTCCAGTGTATAAAACATACCCTGGACTCCTAAGCTAGGCATTTTAACCTATTATCTACCAATGTCCTTTTTTTGGGACGCCTAATCTTTTTCTTAAAATTCATTACATTAAATTAATTAATTAATCATTAATTAATTCATTTAATTTATTCATTAAATTCATTAATTTTGCTTAAATTTCATTTTCATTTTTAATTTTTATTTTTTTTTCATTAAAAATTTGTCATTTAATAAAAAAAAAAGAAAAATTCTAATTTGGCAAGTAATGGGTTAATACTGAGGACTCCTAAGTGCTTCTGTGTCTACTGATAAGTACAAACAGAAATGCAAATGGGATGAACATTTTGTGTTAAAGGCTTAATAAAAAATATAAATGTACTCGTTCCATTTTTCAGGATGAGAATGGTGTGTCGCCCAGGGAATGGGGTACTTGGTCCCGGGCAATGTACAACTGGGGAATGTCACTTTGGTGTCCGTTGCCCGGTCCCGTGCCCTGGGTGCATTTTAATGGGGAGTATTTACAGGAGGGATTAAAGTCATTTGTGTGTCGCCACCTGCGGGCTGCGGTTAAGATAGTGGAACCGCCGCTGCTGAGTTGATTATCCCCCAGGGCTGGTGGTAATGGCAGCTGTGGTGGTAGGCCCTCCGCAGGTAGGGCTGAGCCTGAGAGATGTATGATGGAGTAATAAGGGAGAGCACACCATGGGTTGTAGTGAACAGTCTCTATTGACTCTTGACCCTTGGATGGCTGGTTCAGGTCCCCGTGGTTCCAGTGCATGACTTGGTTGCTCTGTTCCCAGCATCCTCAGTGTGGTTGGATCAGTTTGGGGCCCGACTGTCCCTTTTTGTGTCAGTCTCCTTGTCCATTCAGTGGGCAGTGTGGACCCTGTAGGGCTGGTCTGTGTCCCGAACCCTGATCCTTGTTTTACTGCTGGTGCCCCCAGATTTGTGGGTCAGTGAGGTCCGTGAAGGTCCCCTCACTGTGCAGGTATTTTCCAGGCCGTCTGAAACTGTCGCCTGACCTAGGGCCCTGTGCCCCGTTGGTGCTTTGGTCCCAGCGGTACTCAGGTGTACCCGCCCTGGCGACCACTCCCTGTGCTCCCGGGTCACCGTTACATGACCCAGCTCTAGGCACATCTTTCCACTTTCACTCACTACTACTGTTTGACTGCTGTCCCCTCCCACTAGGTTGTCTAGTCCTCTGGTCTGGCTCCGTCCTCTAGGTGGCCATCTCTTTGTGTCCGACTAACCAATTACCCCTGGTGTGGAGTGGAAACTGGGATTTGGTGTGTCTAGGTGTTACTGGCACTGGTGTTCCAGGTCCCTGGGGGTAGGCTCTACATCCCCGTGAGGATGCAGTTCCCAGTAGTGCCCTGAGTGGCTCAGGGGTGCTAGAATGGCACCGAGCTTCCTGTACACCAGTGTGAGTGAACCCTAAATGTGACTTTTATCAAAACTATTTAATTTGGTCAGTGTTTTATTCACTATCGAACTATTCAAGTATCTTGGTCCAAATTTTAAAA
Organism: Anomaloglossus baeobatrachus; assembly: GCF_048569485.1. NCBI lineage: Eukaryota > Metazoa > Chordata > Amphibia > Anura > Aromobatidae > Anomaloglossus > Anomaloglossus baeobatrachus. The sequence goes on from NC_134358.1 coordinate 48,092,494, forward strand.
TTTTCCATTAATTAGAAGTGATTTTTTTCTTTTTTTTTTCGTTTTAATTTTTAACTGTTTTGGAAATATTTCATACTTAAGCAAACGCTAAAATTGTTGTTTCAGGTGAACTTGCCGCAGTCTGGTTTTTGGTCATATTTTTGGAAGGATGTGGTTACAATTCAGGATTTGTGTTCTGCTGTAAATTAATTGAAAGTTATTATATAAAAATGTTAAAATCTAAGACTACTTGGAAAGGCAGTCGAAAAGGAATTGAGCAGTGACTCGTCTGAGATTTCACGGCTCTCCGGACATTTCTGTAACCAGTTAAGAGCTCTTAGGCTTCCCCTGGTGGTGGCTAAAATTTTACCATTTATTTTAGCCGATTGGCACTAGATTTTATTTTAATTCTTTAATGGCACTCTCTAAAAGAGGAATTTTCCTGTTTCAAGTTTTTTTTTATTAAATAATAAATAATGAAATAGTTTAAAAAGTTGATAGGAAAACTCTCAATGTAATGTGCTAACAGTCTTTCACAAACTGAAATATTGCATTCTTAAAGTGTCACGAACCCCAAATCAATATGCAACCTTTAAGGTAATATGCACACGTCTTCTTCGGTCAAATTATGCTTAGAGTACACCTAAAAAAGTGCCGCAAAAGCACTCCATAAAATAAACATACTGCATAGCAATGTCAAAATGCCATTGCTGTGCACATTTCTTCTTACGTCACTTCTTTTAACCACTTCAGTGTTAAGCAACCATTAAACACTTAAAACACATAGTGACGCCTCTTGATGAAGCCCAGTGCAGTGAAACATGCGTCGGGGCTCTCCTTTTCTCCTGCTCTCCAGATGTCCCATTTACACTATAGGATATGGCTCAAGGTATTGTTTGGTTACCTCTATTTTAATGTACTGTCATGCTGTACTCTAAGATGTACAATAGCAGTACAGGGCAGTAATGTGGGACAGAGAGGATTCCTGAAACTACCTGAAAATGTAGTTAGCTGGTAAACCACTAGGGGGCGTTAGAGCAAAGAAAACGTATGAGCAGAGAATTCCCTAGCAGAGGTAATACCAGTCAAGCCCACCAGATGGCAGTAGAATCGTCAGAAAGCCGTGTCACAACATGAGGTCTTGTAAATACACAGGGGCAAAATCTAAACGTAGCCAGAGGGAAGCAAACAGTCAGTAGCCGGGAAATCAGAACTCAGAAGCGAGAGAAAATGGGAAGACAAGGACAGAATCAAAGTAAACAGATAAGGAACGAACAGGGAGACAGACGAGCAAGGAGCTGAAGGGAGACAATGGGAGAGACACTGACTGATGGAAACAGAGAACAGAGGAGGTTAACAACAGGTCAGGTGAACACGGAGGTCGGGCGTGGGGCAGTGCAGATAACAGGTCACTCATGAGTAGAACACAGCACAGCCAGAAATATCACTGGCGAAGTCCCAGAGAAACAGTGCCCTAATAAAGCATCCTGACCTCCAGAACGAGGCAGGAAGGATTAACCCCTAACGTGACTTGTATCAGCAGGGAAACTAAAAAAAAAGGAGTAAATCATGGCAGTACTATGATTTTGGTACTGGTGATCGGATGTTAGCATACACTACAGTTCAAAAGTTTGGGGTCACCCAGACTATTTTGTATTTTCCATGGTAAATCATACTTTTAATTATCAAATGAGTTGCATAATGAATAGAAAATATAGTCCAGACATTGACGAGGTTAGAAATAATAATTTTTACTTGAAATAATTTTCTCTTCACACTTTGCTTTCGGCACAGAATGCTCCTTTGCAGCGATTCCAGCTTTGCAGACCTTTGGCATTCTAACTGTTAATTTGCGGAGGTAATCTGGAGATATTTCCCCCGCTTGATGGACACGTTTTGCACCATACGGTCAAGCTGCTCCCACAATAGCTCTATAGGGTTGAGATCTGGTGACTGGGCGGCCACTCCATTACAGATAGAATATCAGCTGCCTGCTTCTTCCCTAAATAGTTCATGCATAATTTGGAGGTGTGCTTTGGGTCATTGTCCGGTTGTAGGATCAAATTGGCTGCAATCAAGCGCTGTCCACAGGGTATGGATGGCATGGCATTGCAAAATGGAGTGATAGCTTTCCTTATTCAAAATCCCTTTTACATTGTACAAATCTCCCACTTTACCAGCACCAAAGCAACCCCAGACCATCACATTACCTCCACCATGCTTGACAGATGGTGTTAGGCACTCTACCAGCATCATTTCAGTAGTTCTGCGTCTCACAAATGTTCTTCTGTGTGATACAAACACCTCAAACTTTGATTCGTCTGTCCACAACACTTTTTTCCAATCTTCCTCTGTCCAATGTCTGTGTTTCTTTTCCCATATTAATCTTTTCCTTTTATTAGCCAGTCTCAGATATGGCTTTTTCTTTGCCACTCTGCCCTGAAGGCCAGCATCCTGGAGTTACCTCTTCACTGTAGACGTTGACACTGGCGTTTTGCGAGTACTATTTAAAGAAGCTGCCAGTTGAGGACCTGTGAGGAGTCGATTTCTCAAACTAGAGACTCTAATGTACTTGTCTTGTTGCTCAGTTGTGCAGCGCGGCCTCCCACTTCTCTCTCTTCTCTGGTTAGAGCCTGTTTGTGCTCTCCTCTGAAGGGAGTAGTACACACCATTGTAGGAAATCTTCAGTTTCTTGGCAGTTTCTCGCATGGAATAGCCTTAATTTCTAAGAACAAAAATAGACTGTCGAGTTTCACATGAAAGTTCTCTTTTTCTGGACATTTTGAGAGTTTAATGGAACCAGCAAATGTAATGCTCCAGACTGTCAACTAGCTCAAAGGAAGGTCAGTTTTATAGCTTCTCTAATGAGCAAAACTGTTTTCAGCTGTGCTAACATACTTGCACAAGGGTTTTCAAGGGATTTCAAAACATCTATTAGCCTTCTAACACAGTTAGCAAACACAATGTGCCATTAGAGCACTGGAGTGGTGGTTGTTGGAAATGGGCCTCTTTAAACCTATGTAGATATTGCATTAAAAACCAGACGTTTGCAGCTGGAATAGTCATTTACCACATTAACAATGTATAGAGTGGATTTCTGTTTAATTTAATGTTAGCTTCATTGAAAAAAAATGTGCTTTTATTTAAAAAATAAGGAAATATCTAAGTGACCCTAAACTTTTGAACTGTAGTGTATATTTTTTAGAGATCTATTCAGTTTCGAAGTGACTTTCAGGGTCCTATATATTGGACAACCATCAAAATGGATACCATTTGAAAAATAACACTTTAAAGTATTTAAAACTGATGTAAGGTAGCTTGTTAACTCTTCAGATGTTTCACTGGATATAACACAAAGTGGAATGAGTGAAATAAAAACATATTTTTTTCACTAAAATTTTGCTTTAACCCTAGAATGCATACCTGGGGCCTCGCAGGCCTGCTAGGTTACTTGTTTTCTACGGTAGATTTCTATGGTTGCGCGTTCTAGGGTTAATCATAACAGGCCCCCATATCCGGCAGAACCTGAGACCATTACTTGGCTTTGGATTGCCATGGGAAGTATCACAATGACACAATTATGATTTCAGGGTGCCGCTGTGGTTAACAAGGAAGACTTCTCCCTCTGTTAACTATCTAGATGCTGCTGCTCTTCCATCAGAATGAATGCCAAGTGGAATGAATGAAATGAAAACATATTTTGCTTTAATCCTAACAGGCCACCATACCTGGCAGAGCCTCTAGACATTACTTGGCCTCGAATTGTTATGGGAAGCATCAGAATGACACAATCACAATCTTGGGGTGCAGATGAGGTTAATAAGGAGGACGTCTCCCTCTGTTAACTATCCAGATGCTGCTGGTATTAACAGCAGCATTTAGGGAGTTAAACGGTCATGATTGGTGTCAGTGTACCGCCCCCGTGTCAGCGGCCGAGCCGCTCGGATCAGTGGCTCAAGGGGTCTCCGGACCCGGGGGTTCGTGCGGACACTCGAATTTGAAAAAGGGAGTATGTACAGGGGAGTTAGAAGTTCGTGACACCATCCACAGTGTGTGGTAAGGTGGAGTACCACTGCTGCTGTTGGGGAGCCCGGTGGAGATGGTATGGCAGCAAGGTCTTTAACCCCTCCGTGGGTAGGGGGTTTTGTGCCCCGGGGCCCGGTGATGGCAGTGAAGGGGTGCCATTGGGAAGGGAAAGGGTTTCTGTGTACTCACTCAGTCCAAGCATACTGACACCGACAGCTTGTAAACCAGAATTCTGAGCACCACTGCAGCCAGGAGAGAGCACGCTTGGATCCATGCCCTTGGTGTTGCTTGTTAGCCTGTGACCTTTTCCGTGGCACCTTCTCACTGTTGGACCATATAGTATGGAACTAATCGGGTCCTGCTCACCCGTATGGCTAACGGAGTGCGCTTGCTCTCAGGGTTCATGCTTGGGATTTGATGGACTGTGTTTTTGGGAAAATTCCTATCCCATCGGTGCGCTAGTACCCCAATTTTGGAGCGGGTGAGGGATGAATCTTGAAGACTTCACCCCCCGGCGGGTAAATTACCAGGACGCTTGAAGCTAATTCCCGGCCTAGGGTCCGCGTACCCCGTCGTGCCCTGGCCCCTGCCCGGAGATGGCTCAAGGCCGCCGACTGCCCTCCTCGGCAATCCGTGCCCCTTGACACGATCCCTTGCGACCGGGGTTCCTAGTCCTACCAGGCCCAGACCAACGTCTGCCACCTAGAAGACTTCAGGAGCCCTGCTCCTCACCAGTGACATCTCCCTCTCAGAGAGTCACGCTCTACCTCCTACTCCTTCCACTCCTTTTCGCTTCTCTCTTTTCTTCTCCTTTCACTTTTTCACTTCCCCTACCAACCCCCAAGTGGGCGGCCCTATTCCCTTCAGGCCCCCCAATGGTGTGTCTGGTGGGTGTGGTGCAAAGTGTTCTTAGGGTTTTGACTGGCTCTGATCTTAACAGCACCAAAGAACAGGGATCTGTAACCAAGAAGGGTGGATACTGTGCAGAAGGGCAGGTTGCACAATACCCTGTGACGACCTGATAGGCCAGGGTGTCACATCAGCACCGATCATGGCTGATGAGGCAGGGTGTCAGCTATAGTATGCATCTGACACCTGCTACATTTTCTTTTAGGGGATGCTACTCTAATATTCCTCAGGTCGATAAAAATATATAGACAGTTATTAAGGGGCTTTCAATGTTTAAAGCTTGGGGGCTTTGGGGGCCCACCTGATCACTTCCATAGTTCTGTATTGCAGTGTATCAAGCCTCCCACCATTACCCTATTGCACGCTACCTCTTGCAAGGTGTACTACATGTTCCTGGATGTCATAGCTTATCCAAACTGCCAGGAGAACTCGAAGGCACACTGAAATTACATGACAGATAGGGTTTCCTTTCTCTATCACCCCCCCCCCCCCACCCATTTTCATAAAGTTTTTGCTATATAATCCAAGAGCACCATGATGTAGAGGCTAAGATTCTGATTCCAGCGATGTCACTTACTGTTCTGTTTTGCTGTTTCAATATAATCAGTATTTTATCAGCAGGAGATTATCACTACAGGACTAGGTATCTCTAGTCCAACCCCACCCCACCCCACCACTGATTAATAGCTTTCTGTTAATATACAGTGTAAACAGGAAGCTGCCAATCAGTGGTATGGGTGGGGCTATACACAGAGAGCTGCCAATCAGTGATGTGGGCGGGGTTATACAAAACTCAGCATTATGCTAGATCTGCAGCAGAGAAAACTGGGATGTTTACACATCTGCTGCACCCAGTAAACTAAGTGATACATCGCTGGAATCAGCGTCTCTGCCCCTACATCATGCTGCTGTTAGATTACATAGCAAAAACCTGATGACAGACTTATTTAAGGGTAATACAAGCATTTATAACACACTGAAACCAGTGATTGGCTGCAGCAGTCATGTGTATGTATGACAAGTCAATACTGCAGCAAGTGAATGAAGACAGTCGTGAACCACCGGAGCGTCAGCAATGGAGCACATATTGGACATATACCAGGTGAGTTATGGTTATTATTTTATTTTAGCACATTTCTTTGGTCTTCATTTTTTTTTTCCACAATCCTGAACAATCCCTTTAATGATTGTGAGAAGCAATGCATAGATTTGGAGCAGAAAAACTAATCAGTCATTACAGAATTTTGGGCTTAAAAATACAACTTCTGTCTAAGAATAAGAAATAGGTAGATTCTTTCCTCTCTCCCTGGATGTGGTTGGCTTTCGTGGGTGTGTGATGAGTGGCTCTACTCATGAGCCCCAACCACTCCTGATAAAGGGAAGAAAATTTCTGAAACCATAATCCTGGCCATGGATAAGCCGCCAATTTTCCACCTGCCTCTTGCCAGAACAACTACCGTCAAGTAGGTCCGAGCCCTCGTCCAAAGTCAATCTCCTAATATTTGTAAAATGAACTGGAAACTCTAAAAATAAGTCAGCACTACTGTGAAGAATGCTACGGACACCGGGACGTGGGGGCTCTGCACTCCTTCATCAATGTGTGTAGGCCTTTGGGCGGGGTCTGCAACACTTACTATTTTCTTCAGGTTGGGGTCCATCACCCCACAGCCAGTCCCCGGCGTAGACGCAGTAGACAAACAGGTGACGCTGGAGTTCTCTTGCGAATCAAAACTTGAACACTTTATTCTTTACACACTATGAGAGGCATGGTCTCACTCCTGATGTTTCTGTGGCGCCCTGGATAAGCCAGGACGTCACAGGTACTGCAACAACATACCCCACACCCCGGCTAGGCACACCTAAGTCAAACACAAATCCTTGTTGCCTTCCTCCAGGGGCTGATGTCCACACCAGGGGGTGGGCCAGGTGGTTGGTCCCGCCCACCGAGGAGTTCACAGTCCTGGAGGCGGGAAAAGTAGGCAGATCAGTTTTTGGAGTTAGAGAAGTGAAGTGGTAGAGGAGCAGCCTGACTGTGTCCGGGTGTGTGGCCCGGGCACATACAGCAAGGTTGGCAGACGGTGGTGACCGTCTGCAGGCGAGGCTGATTGACGTGAACCGTAAGGACCGGGGACGGGCGGTGGCCCGCCAGTACCGGATCGGGGAGTGAAGAGAAGCCAGCACCATTCGGCAGGGCCTAAGGACCCCGACCAGGCTAGGAGTCGCCGTAAAACTGGTCAAATCCGTTAGCGAAGGGAACCTCCGGGGTTTCCCAGCAGTCAAGACCCGATTGAAGGCAACAGCTCACACCATAAAGGGAAACACAGTCACCGCCAAGGCTACAGTTCCCAGGGCCAGAGCCTGCGGGCAAAAGGGGCTCCCTCAGCATCCATCCAAGCTGGGGAACGGGTTACCAGTGGGAAGCCATTGGAACCGTAAACACAACACAGGTGCAGGGAAAGGCAGTCACCATCAACCTACCGGGAGGAGAAACACCGCAGCCGTCTGTGGGACCCGTCCATCCAGCCGTTTGTTTTACCGGAGACTTTGCATTATTCATTGGCTGAGTGAGTACCACCGTGCCGTGCGGCACAGCACTGCCCCCGCGACCCTGCACCTCACCAGGCCCCGTAACCCGCCTGTCATCCCTCCCCTCACCAGGCCCCGGGACAACCAACCCCCTTTACCCATGGAGGGGAGAACCAACATCCAAGCTGCTCCCTGTCATCGCTCCCGGGATCCCCGTCCAGAGCAGCGGTGGTGTCACAACCTCACCACTACCGTGGGTGGCATCACGGACAATAAATCCCCAAAATCATTCCCCTTTTCACTCACGGGCGAGGAGCGCCGCTCGAGTCCCCGGGATCCGGCCCACCGCTCGAGCCACCACCGAGCAGCAGCAGCAGCCGGACCCGCGACATTTCTGCTGTTACTGTATTTTGGGGTACTCTCATTCAACCTATCCCTGCTATCTTGGAACTAGTCCGCAAGCTCACAGACACCGGTGTCTCCATTCCCCCAGGCTTCTCACCGCTGTCCACTTCTGGGCCCCAACTGCTGTCTTGCCGGATGGCTTCCTGAAGCCCGCTGGGGTGAGCCGTAGCCTCCGGACTTTTAGGAGGTTACCTTACAGCCCTTAAGTGGGATTTACACGCAACGACATCGCTATCGAGATGTCGTTGGGGTCACGGAATTCGTGACGCACATCTGGTATCGTTAGCGATGTCGTTGCGTGTGAAACACAGGAACGACCGTTAACGATCAAAATTACTTACCTAATCGTTGATCGTTGACTAGTCGTTCCTATCCCGATTATCACTGCTGTTGCAGGACGCAGGTTGTTCGTCGTTCCTGCGGCAGCACACATCGCTATGTGTGACACCTCAGGAAAGAGGAACATCACCTTACCTGCGGCCGCCGCCAATGAGGAAGGAAGGGGGTGGGCGAGATGTTCGGCCCACTCATCTCCGCCCCTCCACTTCTATTGGGCGGCCGGTTAGTGATGCCGCTGTGACGCCGAACGAACCGCCCCCTTAGAAGGGAGGCGGTTCGCCGGCCACAGCGACGTCGCTAGGCAGGTAAGTATGTGTGACGGGTGTAAGTGATTTTGTGCGCCACGGGCAGCGAATGATAGCCAGCCCACAGCATATCAGAAGCTGACGTTCGGACATCTTTGCTATGATCCCACCCATTTTACCCCTTAAGTATCTAAATGATTAGACATAGGGAGGAAACATCTTCTGACACCCTAAGGCGGGCTTTGCACACTACGACATCGCAGGTGCGATATCGGTGGGGTCAAATTGAAAATGACGCACATCCGGCATCGCATGCGACATCGCAGTGTGTAAAGCCTAGATGATACGATTAACGAGCGCAAAAGTGTCGTAATTGTATCATCGGTGCAGCGTCGGCGTAATCCATAATTACGCTGACGCGACGGTCCGATGTTGTTCCTCGCGCCTGCGGCAGCACACATCACTGTGTGTGAAGTCGCAGGATCGAGGAACATCTCCTACCGGCGTCACCGCGGCTCCCGTAGGTTATGCGGAAGGAAGGTGGTGGGCGGAATGTTTACATCCTGCTCATCTCCGCCCCTCCGTTCCTATTGGCCGCCTGCCGTGTGACGTCGCAGTGACGCCGCACGACCCGCCCCCTTAATAAGGAGGCGGGTCGCCGGCCAGAGCGACGGTCGCAGGGCAGGTGAGTGCATGTGAAGCCGGCGTAGCGATAATTTTCGCTACGTCAGCTTTCTTTATTGCTTGAAATAAGTATTTGATCACCGAAATACCAGCAAGAATTCTGGCTCTCACACACCTGTTATTTTTTCTCCTACTCTGCACTCATTACTAGTGATGAGCGAGTACTAAAAAGCTCGAGGCTCGGGCCGAGCATCCCAAGATACTCGTGTACTCGGCCCGAGCACCGAGCCCAATGTTATCCTATGGGAGACCCGAGTATTTTTATGAAATGACCCCCGGCAGCATGTAGAAACCCTAAAAATGGCACAAAAGTCTCAGAAGAGTGCTCAAATGACATGGCAACAGCATGGGGAAGATCCCTTGAAGCATTTATCACTCAAAAGTCACAGCTGTGAACAATTTAGTCCGCGTTTTACGCCATTTTTACGGACTCACCAGAAAACCTTCAAAAATGACACCAAAATGAATTTTCATGGCGGAAATGTTAAGGGCACATACCCAATAGTGAGATAGAGCTAATGTATGTTACTTTTTGAGATTAATACATGAAAGATTTTACGTAAAACATTGTGTGGCACTCCGATGTCCCTGAGAAGAGACGTACATAAAGGCCTCTGAGTCTAATGTGCCCATTTTGAGGAACTGAGTCTTTGTAGTATTTTCCTTTGCCAGGGCAGTCCAAAATTGTGAGGTTCACCAATGACCCTGCATACAGACGTGCATGAGGGCCTGTAAACCTGAAGTGCCCATTGTAAGGAAGTGGGTCTATTGTAGTATAGCCCTTAGGCAGGGCAGCCAAAAATTGGGAGGCTCCACGTTGTCCCTGGATAGAGACCTGTTAGGTTCTTAGTGCCTCCGTGCTTGCATTTAAAAACCGCACGTGTGTGCCTGTTGGTGGCAGCTTTCCACTGCACTTGTGTGCGTTTTGCAAAAACTTGGATATAACGCACAAGTCTAGTGAATACACGTCAGCACAGCATTGCAAAATGCGCAAGGGCGTTGTCAACGAACAAGGAAGTGGACATGATGGTGGTGCAGGCAGAGACCGAGGTCGTGTGCAAGCTCTAATTTCGCCACAACAAAGGGCCACATCTACTCGCTCGCACGTCCTGTCCCAAATTCTTGGTGACCACAGCAGTACACCGCTCTTGAACCAAGACCAGTGTCAACAGGTTGTTAGTTGGATAGCGGATAATGCTTCCAGTCAGATTGGCACCACCACAAACACTCTGTCTTCCACACGGTCAAGTGTCAGTAGCCGTGATACTGCACCGCACATTTCAGAACCTGATCCTCCTTCCTACCACCAGGCCGAGTACACGTCCACGGACATTACTGATCCCACACTTGGACACTCGGAAGAGCTGTTCACGTTTCCATTCGCACATTCTGGCCTGTCGCCAGCTCATGTTGAAGTGGGTCATGAGGAGATCGTATGTACAGATGCCCAAATATTTGAGCAGCCACGTTCTCACGAAGTTGGCAACGTGTCTCAACAAGGGGTGGACGATGATGAGACACAATTGTCAGGAAGTCAGGAGGAGGAGCAGGGTGCGGAAGAGGAAGACGACGTGGTGGATGATCCAGTAACTGACCCAACCTGGCAGGAGGATATGCAGAGCGAGGACAGCAGTGCACAGGGGGAGGGAGGCGTAGCATCCCAACAGACAGTAAGAAGCAGGGTGGTGGCCCCAGTCAGACGTCAGGCAACTGTTCCCCGGTGCCTGTACAAATGTTAGGTCTTCCCGAGTCTGGCAGTTTTTTAAGTTGGCTCCAGATGATTCTAAAAAGGCCATTTGCAACACCTGCCGTGCCAGCATCAGCAGGGGTACCAAAACTAGCAGCCTGACCACCACCAGCATGATCAGGCACATGTCAGCCAAGCACCCGACTTTGTGGGATGTACAACAGAGTCGAGGAGCAGTGCTTGCTGATGTCACTGCTACGTCTTCGCTTGTTGTGCATGCGAGCCAATCCCCTGTCCATGCTGCCCGCGAACAAGCCTCCTCCGGCCCTGCACCTGCAGTTACCCACGCAGAAATAACACCATCATCAAGCACGTCCTTGTCCCAGCGCAGCGTTCAGTTATCCATTCAGCAAACCTTTGAACGCAGGTGCAAATACACTGCCAACGCCCCACATGCCACACTTCTAAATGCTAACTTTTCGCGACTGCTTGCGCTGGAAATGTTGCCTTTTAGGCTGGTTGAGACAGAAGCATTCCGCGACCTGATGGTGGCAGCTGTCCCACGTTACTCGGTCCCCAGCCGCCACTATTTCTCCCGGTGTGCCGTCCCCGCATTGCATAACCACGTGTCACAAAACATCACACGTGCCCTGAACAACGCTGTTTCAGCCAAAGTCCACCTAGCCACAGACACGTGGACAAGTGCATGTGGGCAAGGCCGCTACATCTCGTTGACGTCACACTGGGTTAATATTGTGGAAGCTGGGACCCAGTCTGAGCGAGGGACGGAACACGTCCTTCACACACCAAGTTTTGCAGGCCCTACCTCAGTCAGGGTTTCACCCACACTCTACAGCTCCGGAATGTCATGCTCCTCAGCCTCCTCCTCCTCCTGCACATCCTCATCCACTTTTCCCTCCACACCAGTCCCAAGCTGGAAGTGTCGCGGGCGGAGGAGGGGACGCTGCGCTCTCCCACTGCTCGGGTCCGGCTGCCGCTGCTCTACGGCTGCTGCTGCTCGTTGGCTCGAGCGATGGCCGGATCCCGGGGACTCGAGCGGCGCTCATCGCCCGTGAGTGAAAAGGGGTGGTTTGGGTTTTGGGGATATTGTCCGTGACGCCACCCACGGTTGTGGTGATTGTGTGGACACCACCGCTGCTCTGGACGGGGATCCCGGGAGCCTGTGACAGGGAGCAGCTTTGTTGTTATTTCTCCCCTCCGTGGGTAGGGGGGTTGGTTGTCCCGGGGCCCGGTGATGGGGTAGAGATGGATGACAGGCGGGTTGCGGGGCCTGATGAGGTGCAGGGTCGCAGGGGCAGCGCTGTGCCGCACGGCACGGAGGTACTCACTCAGCCCAATGATGATGGCACAGTTCACGGTAAAACAAGTGGCTGGATGGACGGGTCCCTCGGACGGCTGCGGTTGTTCCTCCCTGCAGGTTAGTGATGACTGTCTCTCCCTGCACCTAAGTTAAGTGTTGGTAGTGATGGTTTCCCACCGGTAACCCGCTCCCCGACCTGGATATGGGCCGGAGGAGCCCCTTTTGCCCGCAGGCGCTGGCCCTGGGAGACGGTTGCCCTTGGCGGTGGCGGTGTCTCCCCTTCACGGTTGGACGGTTGCCTTCTATCGGGACTTGGCTGTTTGGAAACCCTGAGGTCCCCTTCACTAACGGATTTGGCAAATTCACGGCGACACCAAGCCTTGCCGGGATCCGAAAGTCCTCTGCCAATGGTGCTGGCTTCTCTTTGTATACCGGTCCGGTACGGCCGGGTCACCACCCGTCCACGGTCCTTACGGCAGACTCCAATCGGCCTCCACTGCAGACGGTCACCACATCCTGCCAACCTTGCTGTCCTGTCCGGGCCACACACCCGGACCAACTTCAGGCTCTTTGCTGTCACTTTTCTCCTCTCTACTACTTTCCTCCTTCCACTTCCTTAGCTTAACTCTCACTGCCTGTGTTTTCCCTCCTCCTTGGTGGGTGGAGACCAACCGCCTGGCTCCACACCCTGGTGTGGACAACAGCCCCTGGGGAAGGCAACAAGGATTTTGTGTTTTGACTATGATATGCCTGCAGGGAGTGTGGGGTGTTTAAGTGTTGTGCTCTGTGGCCCCTGGCTTGTCCAGGGCGACACAGAAGCACTGCAACACTGCCTCGGCGAAGCGGCAACAGGCAGTGCTGAAGCTAATCTGCATAGGTGACAAACCCCACAATGCAGAAGAGGTGTGGACAGCTCTGAAACAGCAGGCAGATCACTGGCTCACAACTCTGAACCTAAAGCCAGGAAAGGTCGTGTGTGACAATGGCCGGAACCTGGTGGCGGCTTTGAGGCGAGGCCAGCTGACACATGTTCCATGCGTGGCCCATGTGCTCAACCTCGTGGTTCAGCGGTTTCTAAAGTCATACCCAGAGCTGTCTGATCTACTGGTAAAAGTTCGCCGCCTGTCTGCACATTTTCGAAAGTCACCTACTGCTTCAGCCGGCCTTGCCGGCTTTCAGCGCCGTTTGCATCTTTTGGCTCACAGACTGGTGTGTGATGTCCCCACGCGTTGGAATTCAACTCTGCACATGTTGGTCAGGATATGTGAGCAGAAGAGGGCAGTTGTTGAGTACCTGCATCACCTAAGCCGTCGGGAAATGGGTCAAACTCCACACATAACACCTGAGGAGTGGAGATGGATGTCCAACCTATGTACCATCCGCCAAATCTTTGAGGACTCCACCAAGATGGTGAGCGGCGATGACGACATTATTAGCGTCACCATACCGCTTCTCTGCCTTCTAAAATGGTCTCTGCTCAAAAAACAACCATGATGCATTGCAGGCGGAGCGCGATGAGTTTGAGCAAGAAACAGTAGTGGGTGTGGGTGATAACACACAGCCCAGCCTCGTCTCATCACAACGTGCAGTGGAGGACTATGACGAGGAGGAGGATGAAGACATGGAGCAACTCTCTGGCCAAATTGAGGATATGACATGCAGTCATATCCTCGGTTCAGCGTGGCTGGCCAGAGGACAGGGTAGATGATGAGGAGGAGGAGGAGGAGGAGGACAGCATGTTCAGTCATCGTGTTGGTCAGGATACTGAAGTGATGGCTGTTAAGAGTCTGGCACACATGGCTGACTTTATGGTAAGCTGCCTGTCTCGTGACCCTCGCGTTAAGAACATCTTGGCCGACAATCATTACTGGTTGGTAACACTGTTAGACCCACGCTAAAAGGAGAACTTTATGTCTCTTATTCCCGAGGCGGAGAGGTCAGGCAAAATGCAGCAGTTCCAGAAGGCCATAGTCACGGAAGTAGGCAAAGCATTCCCCTCACAAAACGCTAGCGGCATAGGTCAGGAATCAGTGGACAACCAAGGCGTACAGCCGAGAGGGGCACAAGTCCAATCCGCCAGAGGTAGGGGAACAGTCTTTAAGATATGGGACAGTTTTCTCAGCCCCTCACATACCACAGCCCCTGAGGTGCGGGGTAGTGCCACAAGAAATCCTAAGTTTGCCCAGATGCTCAAGGAGTACCTTGCAGATCAAACAACTGTACTCCGACATTCCTCTGTGCCTTACAATTAATGGGTATCCAAGCTGGACAGACACATGGCATGAATTGGCTCTCTACGCCTTGGAAGTCCTGGCCTGCCCTGCCGCTAGCGTTTTGTCAGAGCGTGTTTTTAGTGCCGCAGGTGGAATCATTACAGATAAACGCACCCGCCTGTCAACTGTAAATGCTGACAGGCTGACTCTGATCAAGATGAACAAGGGTTGGATTGGGCCAGACTTCACCACACCACCAGCAAATAACAGCGGAATTTAAAGTTTGTAACGGGAATTTGCCATGTACCTCCACTCAACCATGGTAACACACTTCTGGACTTTGGCTAATCGCTGGACTGCTCCTCCTTCTCCTCATGCGCCATCATGATGACCGTTACAATAGTTAGGCCGTTGTTTCAGGTATACCCCCAGTGGTAAATTTTTTCGCCCATTCTTTCAGAATGGGCATTACAACGACAGGAGACCCGCTCCTTTGCAATGGTAACAATGTTTTGAGGCCCTCATGCACATCTCTATCCAGGGACAATGTGGAGCCTCCAAATTTTTGGCTGCCCTGCCTAAGGGCTATACTACAATAGACCCACTGCCTTACAATGGGCACTTCAGGTTTACAGGCCATCATGCACGTCTCTATCCAGGGACAATATGGAGCCTGACGCTGCCACCGACAGGCACACACGTGCGGTTTTTAAATGCAAGCACGGACGCAATAAGAACCTAACAGGTTTTTAGGAGAAAAAATTACTGAGAAGTCTGACACTATCAGACACTGCTGACTGACGTGTATTATACACTAGACTTGTGCGTTATATAATAGTTTGTGAAAAACGTACACAAGTGCACCTGTACGCTGCCACCGACAGGCACACACGTGCGGTTTTTAAATGCAAGCACGGACGCAATAAGAACCTAACAGGTTTTTAGGAGCGACAATTACTGAGAAGTCTGACACTATCAGACACTGCTGACTGACGTGTATTATACAGTAGACTTGTGCGTTATATAATAGTTTGTGAAAAACGCACACAAGTGCACCTGTACGCTGCCACCGACAGGCACACACGTGCGGTTTTTAAATGCAAGCACGGACGCACTAAGAACCTAACAGGTTTTTAGGAGAAAAAATTACTGAGAAGTCTGACACTATCAGGACTGTTTTAGACTGTGTACACCAGCCCCAGATATGATGAAGGCTGGTATACGGTCACCACTAGGAATGGCTATATACCCTGCCTGCCTGCCTGCCTGTATACTGCTACAATAGTCCTGACAAGGACTCTTCTGGTCACTAGCCTGTATTCCGACCTGGCTATACCCTGCCTGTATATAGCAACAATAGTCCTGATAAGGACTCTGCTACTGTACTCCGACCTGGCTATACCCTGCCTGCCTGTATACAACTACAATAGTCCTGAGAAGGACTTCTGGTCACACTGTTTGCAGCCCTGCTACGGAAATAGCTATAAAGGGCCGCAAACCTTTCCCTGAAGCAGCAACACTCTCCCTGCACTGACTGTCTGGATGGCTGTGAGCAGAGCACAGCGCGCCCGCCGGTATAAAGGCTCGGTCACGCTGTGCGGGCCGGCCAATCACTGCAATTCCACAACTAACAGGGCTGTGGCATTGCAGTGGTCTGCCAGCCAATCCCTGCATGAGGGCTGGCTCTCAAAAGAGCGCCAAAATGCAGGGATGAAGACCACGAGTACAGCACGAGTATCGCGAGATTACTCGGTCCCCGCCGAGTAGCCCGAGTACAGTGATACTCGTGCGAGTACCGAGTAGTAACAAGCATGCTCGCTCATCACTACTCATTACCTGTATTAATTGCATCTGATTGAACTCGAGTCGTTTCCTGTATAAAAAGACACCTGTCCACACCAAGATCAAAGAGCTGTTTAAGGATACCAGGGACAAAATTGTAGACCTGCACAAGTCTGGGAGGGGCTACAGGAAAAAAGACAAGCAGCTTGGTGAGGAGGCAACAACTGTTGGCACAATTGTTAGAGTATGGAAGAAACACAAGATAACTGTGACCTAAAGAGAGCTGGGACCACAGTCTCAAAGATTACCATTAATGACACACTATGCCATCATGGATTAAAATCCTGTAGGGCATGCAAGGTTCCCCTGCTCACTCCAGAACATGTCCAGGCTCGTTTGAAGTTCGCCAATGACCATCGGGATGATTTAGAGGAGGCATGAGAGAAGGTCATGTGGTCAGAGAACAACTCCAAGAACACCGTCCCCACCATAAAGCATGGGTATGGAAACATCATATTTTAGGAGTGCTTTTGTGAAAAGGGGACAGGACGACTGCACTGTATTGACGGGAGGATGGATGTGGTCATGTTATTGTGTCGCCCAGGGATAGGGGGTACTCAGATCCGGGCCATGGGGTCACTTTTGTAGGTGTACGGTGGCGTGACCTGGTCTGTGATCCCAGGCTCCACAGCAAAAAGGGGATTATGTACAGGGGAATTGTCCGTGATGCCACCCCTGGGTTGCGGTGATGAGATGGTGGCACCGCCGCTGCCTCTGGGGACCGTGCCCAGGACTAGCGGTGTGGGGCAGCAAGGTGGAATCCCATCCACATGTAGGGGAGGTGTAGTCCCAGGGTCCAATTGGGAGTTGTGGATTGGGGAGTAACGAGTGTAGTCCATGGCTTGGACCGGGTGGTGCAGGAGTACTCACAGTATAAGGCAATAACTGACACGAGTCCAAGAATTAACCAAGTTGCTGGTAACTGGTGCCCATGGCTGCTGTGAGGATGGGTCCCACACCTGTGTGTGTAATTCGGGTGTTTTTCTCTTGCCTGGTGTCTGTGTCTGCTCCGTACACAGGAAGCGGCTAGCCTATTCGTGAGGCCCTCACTGCCACTTCTCCTAGCCCCACACAGGGGCTGCTTCCAGAACTCTCTCCTCCTGCAGACTGACTGAAACTACACTCTGCTCTCCCCAAGCTCCTCTCTCCCCCTCCCCTTTTCCTGTGGAGGGAGCGAGTGGGGCCTGATTGGCTGGTGTGGGAACCTCCCCAAGGGAGAGTGAGCTCTGCACCATAAAGATGTATGCAGACCTCTGTGACACCCTGGTTTTGCCAGTGTCGCGGGCGGAGGAGGGGACGCCGCGCTCTCCCACTGCTGCTCGGGTCCGGCTGCCGCGGCTGCTGTGGCCTGCTGCTGCTCGGTGGCTCAAGCGATGGGCCGGATCCCGGGGACTCTAGCGGCGCTCCTCGCCCGTGAGTGAAAGGGGATTTTGGGTGTGGGGATTGGTTATTGTCCGTGACGCCACCCACGGTTGTGGGGATTTGTTGACACCACCGCTGCTCTGTATGGGGATCCCGGGAAGGATGGTATGGAGCAGCCAGTTGTTGTGTTGCCCCTCCGTGGGTAGGGGTTGGTGATCCCGGGGCCCAGTGATTAGGTGGGTGATGCAGGGCTTGGTGGGCGCAGGGACGCGGGGGCAGCGCTGTGCCTTGCGGCACTGTGGTACTCACTCAGCCTGAGACGTTGACACAGTTTTCGGTAAAACACACGGCTGGAAAGACGGTTCCCACGGACGGCTGCACTTGCTTTCCCCAGTAGGTGACGGTCCCTTTTCCTTGCACCTAGATACGGTTTTTGGTAGCGATGGATTCCCACCGGTTACCCCACTCCCCGGCCTGGATATGAGCCGGAGGAGCCCCACTTCTCTTGCCCACAGGCGCTGGCCCTGAGAAACTGGTGCCCTGGCGGTGGCGGTGTCTCTCTTTAACGGTCGGACTGTTGCCTTCAATCGGGACTTGGTTGTTTGGAGACAGACATCCCCTTCACTGACGGATTTGGCAAATTATGGCGACTCCTAGCCTTGCCGGGATCCGAAAGGCCCCTGCCCTGGTGCTAACTGTTCTTCGTATACTGCTCCAGACCACCGGGCCACTACCCGTCCGCGGTCCTTCCAGCAACCTCCGAGCAGTCACCCCTGCAGACTATCACCGCCGTCTGCTGACCTTGCTGTCACTGTCCGGGGCACACAGCCGGACCAACTTCAGGCTTTTCTACTGTCACTTCAGCTTCTCTCTTTAGCTTCACTACTACTTCCTTCTACTTTCAACTATAACACTCATCTTGCTTCCTCTCACTTTCACTTCCCTCACTTGACTGCCTGGTTCTTCCCGCCTCCAGGGCTGTGAACTCCACGGTGGGCGGAGCCAACCACCTGGCCCACCCCCTGGTGTGAACATCAGCCCCTGGAGGAAGGCAACAAGGATTTTGGTAGCTTAGGTGTTCCTAACTGGGGTGTAGGGTGTGGTGGTGTGATGACCTGTGACCCCTGCCTTGCCCAGGATGTCACTCCAGGGCGGCAAATTATCCAGAGATTTTAGCCACCACCCCCATCCCTTAGTGAGAGCATTGAAGATGGGTCGTGGCTGAGTTTTCCAGCATGACAATGACTGAAAACACACAGCCTGGGTAACTAAGGAGCGGCTCTGTAAGAAGCATTTCAAGGTCCTATATTGGCCTAGCCAGTCTCCAGATCTGAACCCAATAGAAAATGTTTGGAAGAATTGAAACTCAGTTGGCCAGTAATCGCCCCGAAACCTGAAAGATCTGGAGAAGATCTGTATGGAGGAGTTGCTAAAATACCTGCTGCAGTGTGTGCAAACCTGGTCAACAACCACCGTAAACATCCGACCTCTGTAACTGCAAACAAAGGTTTCTAACAAATATTAACTTCTGTTTTTCTATTGTATCAAATACTTATTTCATGCAAAAAAATGCAAATTAATTATTTCAGAATCAGACAATGGGATTCTCTGGATTTTATTTTTATTCTGTCTGTCACAGTTGAAGTTACCTACGATAAATATTACAGATCTCTCCATTCTTTGTAGGTGGGACACGTGCAAAATCGTCAGAGGATCAAATACTTATTTTCCCCTCTGTAAAAATTAGTAGTAAAATTGTTTTTTTTTTCATCCCAACCTTCATAAAAATGGAAAAGTCGAGCCATCATATGTATTTCATATTGGTAGTAAAGAAAACCTCAACTCTCTTTGATGGGTGGAAAAATGTAATAGGTTAATGAATGCAGAGACACAAACAAATTATGTGGCAAAAAAAAGTGTTTTTAATTGTGTTAAAGTAGAAAAATATATAAATTAGATGTTAATACAGACTAGGGAAAAGGAGAGCACAAATAGGGTCTTACCAGATATATAAAAGGGCAGTGTGTAATGATATACACTCACCTTATGTGGTTGTGAGGGTCACAACCACTAGAGATAGCAAACAAATAATGGCGGCTGCCGCTGCCCCACGTGGAAGATTCTTCAAAGCTGGAGAGGAGAAGGGGTTAATGCCGTGCTGTCGCCAAAAAGGATGAGAAATTGTTGATTAACTAATATTTTTTTTATTCCATAGGTCTACGTGTTTTGAGGCACAGGACCTCTTCTTCAGGACCAAAAAAAAAATCAACTTTTTTTGGTACTGAAGAAGAGGACCTGTACCTCGAAACACATAGACCTATGGAATAAAATAAATATTAGTTAATCAACAACTTCTCATCCTTTGTGGTGACAGCGTGGCATTAACCCCTTCTCCTCTCTATCTTTGAATAAATTAGATATTGATATAATCATAACGACGCTTCACAGGGAATCGCTGTAATCATAATCACCCGCAGAATAAAGCTATCATGTTGTTAGTGTTGACCAAAACACACAACTCCAAGACAATGGGTGATCTCAAGAAGTAGCTTAATTGTAAAATGTTTTCCCACCCAATATATATTCCATATTTTCCATATTCTTCTACCAAAATGTAGTGGTTTGTGCAGTAATTTCTTCTAGGCGTACGGCTTTGCTGAATTTTTAGGATTCTGTAGACTAAACATGCAGGAGAACATGTGTGCAAACCTATTAACGAGACCTTTTACTGCCCAGCGCCGGCGTATTACTACTGGGACCCCGGCAGTCTTGTTTTACCTCGATTGCCCTTTCTGTTTTATCAGTCTCGTTACGGTCTGATTGTTGTTACTTGATAGCACTAATAAATATTCCTGTTATTACTTCAAACAGACCGTAGAATTATTCTTAGAATATTCCCTCCGGCCTCGGATATTGATTGAATTCAGGCATGACGTTAACATCTTAATATCTAGACTTTTTTTGACATGTCTGGCCATGCTGTTTGGGGTGAATACGTTATTGATGGTGTATGGGGCAAATTGTGCATAACCAGTCCGGTTTTTCCATGCCATCGCCTGCCTCGTCCCTGTAGGGTTCCATAGACCTCCATCATCTGAGGGTGAAATGGATCATTAATTAGGCGCTAATGTTTTGTTATGGAGACTTATATATTTCAGGGTTTTCATTCTGTAGTGTTTCCATATGAAATAAAAATTATTTTTTGTGCTTAACTAGGGATGATCGAATATCACAAATATTCGGCAATATTTGGCTTCGCGAATATTCCACGAATAGGTCGCCGCTATGCAAATATTCGATGCGCAATGTAAAGGCTACTTTAGACGCTGCGATATCGGTCCCAATATCGCTAGCGTGGGTACCCGCCCCCATCTGTTGTGCGACACGGGCAAATCGCTGCCCGTGCCGCACAACATCGCGCAGAACCGTCACACATACTTACCTGCCCGGCGACGTCGCTGTGACCGGCGAACCGCCTCCTTTCTAAGGGGGTGGTCCGTGCGGCGTCACAGCGACGTCACTGAGCGGCCGCCCAATAGAAGCGGAGGGGCGGAGATGAGTGGCCGGAGCATCCCGCCCACCTCCTTCCTTCCTCATAGCGGCCGGGAGGCAGGTAAGGAGAGGTTCCTCGTTCCTTCGGCGTCACACATAGCGATGTGTGCTGCCGCAGGAGCGACGAACTACATCGTTACTGCTGCAGTAACGATAATCCAGAATGGACCCCCATGTCACCGATGAGCGATTTTGCACGTTTTTGCAACGATGCAAAATCGCTCATCGGTGTCACACGCAACGGCATCGCTAATGCGGCCGGATGTGCGTCACAAATTCCGTGACCCCGACGACTCCGCATTAGCGATGTTGCAGCGTGTAAAGCCCCCTTAAGTCTAGTGGAAGCCCGAATGTGGGCATAGCCGAATATTTGAGGTATTCGATCATCCATATTCTTAACCTTGAAACAAACCTGTCAGCCATGTTTTTTACATATGGACATGGTGGAATAACTTTATAGTCCCCTAATTAATATTATACCTTTTTTATACGTCATGAGAAATTTAGCAAAGAAGTCATATGCAAATTAGGCTGGAAGTGCTCTGGGGGCGCGTCAAACTAGCCTGATTTCCATATGATTGTTAAACTAGATCTAGATTCTCATGATTGTACATATGGACCTTTAAAAAAGGTGTCATTTTTTTGGTTCAGAGTACAAACACCGATACACCAACAAAATCCAGAGACGTAAATGGACAGCACTCACCGGAATCCAGCAAAATTCTTTTATTTAGAAAAGGTGCATAAAATGGCAGGAGCAGAGCCGAAAGCGAGCCCCATCACGGACAACGGCCGTTTCGCGTATGGATACGCTTCTTCGGGTCCATGTGGACAGGTATAGACCGGCGCCTTATAGAGGGCTGTGTCGGGTCTACAAAAAATACACAAAAACAGACAATAAGCAAGGACATCTAGAGATGTATATGACTTTTTTTGTAAAAAAAAGTCATATACATCTCTAGATGTCGTATTGTGTCTATTTAATGACATTTCATGTATCAATGTCTATTTTCGTTTTTTGCATAGTTTGTTAGTTGCACTCCTCACCTGTTTTTAAACGGCAGTGACGTAGACCCAGCACAGCCCTCTATAAGGCGCCGGTCTATACCTGTCCACATGGACCCGAGGAAGCGTATCCATACGCAAAACGGCCATCGTCCGTGATGGGGCTCGCTGTCGGCTCTGCTCCTGCCATTTTATGCACCTTTTCTAAATAAAAGAATTTTGCTGGATTCCGGTGAGTGCTGTCCATTTACATCTCTGGATTTCGTTAGTGATTACTTACCTGCTCTGATACAAGTAAAATATATCTTTGTACCGTGTTTGCCAGTAGAGATAAAAAATTTGTTTAAAAGAACTGAGAGTCCTCAGTGGTTGATACCTTTTAATGGCTAACTGAAAAGATGGTAATAATTGCAAGCTTATGAGACTACTCAGGTCTCTTCATCAGGCATGGTATAACTCAAAATCTGAAGAGTCACATATTTATACACAACAGGACTTAGAATAGTGCAGTAAAAAAAACCAAAAAAAACAAGTTATATAAAACAGAACTATCTCTATGGCAGGGGACAAACTGTTGTGGCCATAAATGTTGCTGCAGTTCAGTGTGAAAGTTTTATTGTCCTCTGATAAGGGTCTGGTCCGGGCTGTGACGCGCTCGGATGGTCAGAGGAGCACATCTCTTAACTGATGTAAAAAGACATGAATCCATGAGACACATTCATTCCTGCTCTGAATGTGTCAAAGGTCATCATAAGTTTGTACTCCCATAGTCTCCTATCTCTCTGGGACTTGAAGTTTCCTTTCAATACCAGCAATTTCATGTCCATGATGCTGTGGTCTGAGTTACAAAAATGTTTGGCCACAGGTAGATCCATCCTTTTTTCTCTAATTGTGTGGCGGTGAGAATTCATCCTTGTCCTGAGCTGTTGTCCGGTCTCCCCTATATACAGACCCCCAGTTGGACATTTGGTACATATAATTAAGTACACCACATTGGTTGTGGTGCAGCTGAAGGTACCTGGGATCTTGTAGTCCTGATGTGATCTGGAAATCTTTATCTTGTCCGTTGTCAATATAAATGTCAGTACGTGGAGGGCATCATGAAGGGTGATGCTGGCCGATTCTAACATCTTCTTCTCTTGGAGACCCTCCCTCCATAAGCTTGGACGTCACTTCTATGGCACGAGTTTAGTAAGTTTCACGTTTATACCTTTTATTTTAATGTAACTGTTATGCCGTAATGTGTATTGTTTCCTTTTGTAAATTCTTGTACATTCTTTAAACACTGCCTATTTTCGGATTAAATATATAAAAATGTAAGAGTTTCTTTCCTTATGCTTTATATACAAATCCAAAACCCCGAAGGGCCTTATGCTATCTGAAACGGGTCCCCAGCTACCTGTAGAAAGTCTGGGTGGTGGCAGCGTAATTGTACTGCATTGAATTATTGGAGTGCTATCATTAAGGGTACCGAGGTATATAAATATTCCATTAGCAGGAATCGGGGATATATACATTTACCCTTGCTGTGAGACCTCCAATATTTGGCATTATCAGCTGAGCAGCCCCATCTTATGCATTGTCCTGCAGTACCAAAAGTGGCCTGCAGACAAGGGGGGCTCTAGAGAGTAGTCGTGTGTGACAAATCAGTGAACAGCTGCGGATTTCTGAGTGACTTCCCCGCCTGTTCGTGACAAATTGACAACGGACAAGATAAAGATTCCCAGATCCCATCAGGACTACAAGATCCCAGGTACCTTCAGCTGCACCACAACCAATGTGGTGTACTTAATTATATGTACCAAATGTCCAACTGGGGGTCTGTATGTAGGGGAGACCGGACAACAGCTCAGGACAAGGATGAATTCTCACCGCCACACAATTAGAGAAAAAAGAATAGATCTACCTGTGGCCAAACATTTTTGTAACTCAGACCACAGCATCATGGACATGAAATTGCTGGTATTGAAAGGAAATTTCAAGTCCCAGAGAGATAGGAGACTATGGGAGTACAAACTTATGATGACCTTTGACACATTCAGAGAAGGAATGAATGTGTCTCATGGATTCATGTCTTTTTACATCAGTTAAGAGATATGTTCCTCTGACCATCCGAGCTCGTCACAGCCCTGGACCAGACCCTTATCAGAGGACAATAAAACTTTCACACTGAACTGCAGCAACATTTATGGCCACAACAGTTTGTCCCCTGCCATAGAGATAGTTCTGTTTCATATAACTTGTTTTTTTTTGTTTTTTTTTTACTGCACTATTCTAAGTCCTGTTGTGTATAAATATGTGACTCTTCAGATTTTGTGTTATACCATGCCTGATGAAGAGACCTGAGTAGTCTCGAAAGCTTGCAATTATTACCATCTTTTCAGTTAGCCATTAAAAGGTATCAACCACTGAGGACTCTGTTCTTTTAAACAATTTTTTTACCTGCTCTGGACAGGCACCTTGGTACCAGCCTTGTGGAGGATCCTTGTCCTAGTCCTGGACTATTGTCTCAGCTGAAGTGTGCGGGGGGTGGTGCGGCAAATTTCTGGACAGTTTCAACAAACACCGATACAGCTATGGGAAAAAAATGTGATGACAGATTCCCTTTAAAGTCAATTCTGAGTATACACTGGAGAGTAAAATTAGAGAACAACACACAATTTCCTAATTGTTGCGGTCATTGTGTCGACCTATATGTGATTATATCCTAACATGAGGAAACTTGCAGGATTTTCAGCTTATTTCATAAATAGAATTTATTGTAAAGCACATAATAAAAATGTAAATGAGCTAAATGAAAAACAACACTGATCACAATTAGAGAACACTTTCAGATACCTGCAAGTTATTGGTGTTAATCTGGCACCTGGTCCTAATTTCCTTAATTATCTGCCAAACCCTATGTATCTAGTGTGGCACCCCAGTGGTCCGGTTGCCACAGTAACATTGCCTTCCTCATAGGGGGTGATGCTATGCTGGAAGCAAAGGGGGTGGTCTCCCATGCTAGGTACACAAGCACTCAACACTTCCTTCTCCGTACCAGAAGGAGGAGCTCAAGAACCCGGTACGAGGGGAGCTTCCCTATGCATTCTGGCCTGGAGGAGGAGTTAGGCACACACACAGAGACAGAAAGTGAAACAGTTTAAAACAAGTCAGGAGTGGAGAGAAGACAGTTGCTGAGAAGAGAGCTGAGCCACAGCTCCCTCAGGGTCGAGCGCATAGAACCAGACATCGGAGTTCGAGGCTGCGTGGGTACTAAAGTCCCCGCACCAGAATCCGAAGGGCAGAAGATTGCAAGTCTTCTGGCTCACAGAGTGCCTGGGCACAGCAGCATAATAGAGCCAGGAGCCGTGACAGAAGAACGGCACCAGTAAAGGACTCGAGTTGCCTGCCATACAGGTGAGAACCAGAATCAACATAAGGAAGAGGGTCTCAGTGTAGCTTCAAGCCGCAGGGAACCACACATCACAGGGCAAGCAGGAAGGCCTACAACCCACCTGACTAGGTGGATCCCCTCAGTTGCTTCCAGACTGACTGGACCTCCGTTACCTGCTGGACAGTCTCCCGGGCCTGTACCATCAACTACCAAGTAAAAGGTAAAGGAAACTATGGCCACTTGTGTTGTCCAGTTATTACTGTCGTCCTCAGTCCTGCAACCCAACGTTAAGTCTCTCCATCAATTACAAAGACTATTACTCCCATCCGCCCTAGGGCTCAGCTCTACCTTTGGAGAGCTATACCATCCAAGCTGCATCACCACCTGCCTTGGGGGATCCTATCCCACAGCTTCGGCTATCCCTGGCCGAGTACCATAGGTGGCATCACGAACTACCATCACCATCTCCCTCTCTTCATTGACTGACACCGCCAGAGTCACAACACTTGGCTTTGACACCGCAGCTTCCCAGAACTAGAACCGCGGCCCGGTGACTAGTAACCCCAGGCCCCAGAGTGTATCACTAGCAGCCTAACTTTCCAGTTTGCACTGACTTTGCAAAAATAGTGTGCCATTCCAAAGTGACTGAAACCCTCCGGCAGCAGGTTGTCCAAATGAAAACCAAAGGGTGACCCTACCAGGCACAGCTAGAGAAGGTGGTCCTTCCAAATCTGTTATTTTGAGAATATTGCATCTTTACATCACAAACTCTTTCAAGTCCCCCAAGAAAGCTGGTCGCTCTCGAAAGACAAATGCAAGAGAGGACAGTATAATGTGGAGAATTTTGTTTCAACACTGCAGCTGGAATTGTTTGCCAGTTCAACACTGAACAGGGTAAGGATCTGTCTCATCATACAGTGTCATAAAGCTTTACAGCATTTGGACTGAAAGCCCACTCTGCAGTGAACAAACCTCTCATTAGCAGAAAAAATCAAAAGGAGCATGTTGTGTGGAAAGAGAAGTGGACCATAGTGGTCCATAGTTGATTTTAGTGATGAAAGTAAGTTTAATTTATTTGGGTCTGATGGGAAACATTATGTTTGTTGACAAATTGGGGAAAGACTGAACACAAAGTGTGTTAAGAAGTCAGTGAAAGGTGGTGGAGGAAGTGTCATGGTTTGGGGAAGGTTTTCTGCAGCAGGAGTTGGATCTCTCATACAGCTACATTCAGAGTGAATGTGTGTCGCCCAGGGATAGGGGGTACTCAGAACCAGGCCAATGGGGTCGCTTCTAGAGGTATCTCGGTGGCGTGACCCGGTCTGTGATCCCAGGCTCCACAACAAAAGGGGAATATGTAAAGGGAGATTTTCTGTGACTCCACCCATGGGTTGCGGTGATGAGATGGTGGCACCGCCGCTGCCTCTGGGGACCGTGCCCGGGACTGATGGTGTGGGGCAGCAAGGTGGGATCCCCTCCACGGGTAGGGGAGTTGTAGTCCTGGGGCCCGATTTTGAATTGTGGTGGTGGTAGGGCTTGCAGGGATCAGCAGTGCAGCACACTTACAGTTCGGTTATCCTGGTGTTGGATGAGGCTGCTTTCATGTGTAGGGTCAGAAAACAGAGTCTGTTTTGTCAACCAGCTTGCCAAATGGCCGGTCACCTTTGGCGGGTGTCTTCGGGTCCCACACCCAGATGTACAGCCAGGGCCCTTCTTTCCACACTCTCTGTCTGTCTCTTTCTTGTCTGGACTAGTCCGTTTGAACGGGCTCCGGGTCGGGTCCCTCTCCCAGCACCGGCGAGCTACAACTCTATCCCGGTCGCCTCAGGATCCCCGCGACTGGATCTCCATCGCCTGTGGCCCTCACAGCCACCTAGTCCGGTAGTCCATGGCTCCAACCCCAGCTACCACCTTCTCCCGGGGAGCTCCAAGCTTCCCCCTGTCAGCACTTCACTGACTACTGCACAACTGAACTGAATTCTGCTCTGTCACTTCCTTAGCTCCTCTCACCCCCTCCCTTTTCCTGGGGAGGGGGTGAGTAGGGCCTGATTGGCTGGTGTACATCTGTGTGGGGATTGTGTAGCTGCCAAGGAGGATTAATTCTTTCTGTGACTACCTGGTTTTGCCAGGGCATCACAAATGCAAGTGTGGATCTCAAAACCTTCTTCAACAATACGTGGTTCCTTACTTGTGTTCCTCACTCAATCAAGCAGCAATTTTCATGCAGGACAATGCACCCTGTCACACAGCAAAAATGGGTATAGCAGCTCCTTGAAATAGAACACATTGAAACAATGAAATGGCTGCCAGGAGTCTTGATCTAAACCCAATAGAAAATCTCTGGAAAATCCTTGGTGACAAAGTTATGGCCAAGAAACCCACAACAGTCAAAGTATTGTGGAAGAGACTGGAAGAAAAGTGGACCAAAATCACACCAGAGCAGTGTGAGAGACTAGTGATGTAAGGCCCTATAAGAGGGCGACAAGGCCCTTGTGCCCCATCCTGAAGACACCGGTCACCATTGTGTTATAATAATGTGACTTGAGTTAATTTGTGCAATGTGTTTATGCATACTGTGTAAATGTGGCAATCTAGTGGCTGGTTTAGGTACTGCTCCAGGTAAGGAGGTTAGGTGTTGCCTAGCGACAGGTAAGGTGAGACAGTAAAAAGTTAAATGTTGTTGGAGCCCCACAGTGGGAGGAGTCAGCTGCAGGGTACAGTCAGGCTTTATCTAAGTTTCAGGAAGAAAAAGAAGTTGAGAAAGCTGTATCTGTGAGACGTATAGTAAAAGATTTGTGCAAACTAGGTAGATACCTGTGGCTGAAACAAGTGGGAGTCTGTGTCAAGTTGACCGGAGCCTCAGGGTAATCCAAGGGAATCGATAGCAAGAGGGAGGGACTCAAGCTTAAGATGGGACAATGGATCATCTCTATTCCACAGTAGAGAGTACCAGGCCCAAGCTCTGGCTGCCCAGATAGCGCTGGAAGTGACCGACTCCAGCGGTACTAGTTCTAGAGCGGAGGATTGTTGTAGACTTGGGTGAAAAGCTCAATTCAGAATCACCAGCTGACGAGCTTTGCCCGATGGCGGTCGAAACCGTTAGTAGCATCGAGTCCCTGTGGGTGGGACAAGACCATTCTAGTGATTCTAGTGAGGGACTCCATGATTTTGTAGAGTGAAGCCATGGTGTCAGACAGTGAGGAAGAGGACATGAAAACATCAGCAGTAGTACCAGGAACTTTGCAGCAGTCTGCACTAAAAGTGTGCTTCAAAGTCAAATGTACCTTACCTACAATATTCAAGTGTTGTGCCCACAATAATGATGTTACTGAGATACTGTGCGTAACTGTTAATAAAAGACTGTTGAAAAATAAATCAGAATCGGTATCTATAAATCCCCGGTGGAAAAATCCTGATCTGCACAAGGGTCTGAGCACAAGTATGGCTTGCACACACGAAGTCCATACACTCCACCAAAAACACCGCCAACAATCCCTTCCCCATTGCTCTGTAGTGCAGGACTCTGCAGTGCAGGACGCTGAAGGAGGTCTGCTGAGCCGAAGCAGAAGCCCCTCCTCTTCTGCTAATACAGCCAAGCGCTATCTGACACGCCCGCACCAGGGCCTGGGGGATACTCGTTACTGGGCCGGCTTTGTTCTGTTTCTGTGGATGTCGCGGCGGCAAAGCCTGGTTCCGTGACCCCAGCGGTGTTGTTAAATAAATGGCTGATGATTGTGGGGATTATTTACAGGGGAGATGTCATGATGCCACCTGTGGTGTGCAGCAAGATAGGTGCCGCCGCTGCTTTTCAGTTCCCAGTGCGGTTGATGGTGGCGCAGCAGAGTTGGAATAGCTCTCTACAAGTAGAGCTGAGCCCCAAAGCTGTAGGGATTAGTAGTCTACTACAGACTACTACAATAACGATAATAACCGAACGACACAAGGATGCAGTCACAAGGTCTTTACTCACAGTTCAGAGTTCCAGATTAGCACGTCCAAACAAATAATGCCTTTGGAGTGCCAGGTCCTGCTGTGATGCTCTCCAGCCGATCCCGGATAGTTTGGAGGCACAACCCGGTACACCCTTCTGTGTTCCTTTCCTGGTCGTCTCTCTGCGCTGACCTCTTCCACCTGTCATGCGTCTGGATACACAGAGCCCTGAGCCAGTGTCCACCGACCCTGTAAGGTGGCTTGAAGCTATATCCCTTTGGCCCTATGTGGTCACCTTTTCACTGGTTGTGTGTGGCTTTGGCTTCGGCACTTGAAGTAACCTCAGCCTCCGGTTAGCTAGCTGAGTCTTGAAGTTCTCCACTAATTGAGGGGCCGGTCCCCAACTGCGGCCAAGTCCCTGCACTTCGGTTTGTTGTATGTGGAACGAGGCCACGGGAGTATGGTCTCTTCCCGTGGGCTCTAGGACCATTTCTGTCTTTCGTCTGGGCCGAGCTGCTGCAGCTCCAGACCACAGGTCTTAACTCCTCCACTGCTCCTACTCGACTGGCCAACTTTCAACAGTGTGCTCCCACTAACTAGACTCCACCCTCCTGCCTGGCTCTGACTATTCGTTCCACTGGTGACTCAAAGGTGCTACTTGCCCCAACCACAGTCCAGTGAAGTATTGCTAATGAGATTGTCTGTGTTTTGTGTATACCGGTTTGTGACCCCCTTCCTTACCCGGGAATGGGATACTACACCTCTGGCAGAGGTGCAGTACCTCTGTGGCTACTGAAGCCTCAGGGGTGCCACATGTCCACCCCCCTATATTTGACATAGTCGGAAGGATTCGAACCAGCAAGTGAAAGGTGCAGGGCTGTAGTCACGGCCAAGGAGGGGGTCTTCCGCTTCTGCCCAGCAGTCCTCCTTTGGTTTCCCATGCCCCAGTCACTTCCACAGCCCCAAAGTGCTGCTCCAGTACTGAAAAATCCCATTATGAACATATAACAGGCTGGAAGAGCATTGGGGCCAATTCATTCCATAGATGGTGCATCAGTTTTCATTACTCCCTGCCCAGTGCCACAATCCACTCCTTGATTGATATCTCTACTGTCCACCAAATGCCTAATGGAGAAGATGGAGGAGCTCTCAATCAATGAAAGGACATTGGCACCAGGCGGGAAGTAATGAAGAAGACTCAGGCATTCCCAATGCACTTCCAGTCTCATTAGCATATACTGTACATTCATTGCATGATTTTGCAACACTTTGGGGCTACACAAGCATCTTCAAAACCTAAATGGCCATGTATGCCATTTTTTCTGATAAAAATTTCTGACAGATTCCTAATTTTGACCTTCAGGACTCAGCTAATTTGTCAGTGTTTACCCCAATGTTTTCTAAGACCAATAACTTTATTATTTTTTTCACCTGAGTTGGGTGTTTTGATTGCATCTTAATGTATTTTCTCATTTATTTTATTATTGGAATATCAATGTATACAGCCAAAGTACGGTAACTCACAATACATGTCTATTATCTCCTAATGGTGATCTTCATAGGACAGTTCAGGGGGTCAATGTCAGGCCCATTACTGTCCCTTAAAACTATGATGATTGATTGCTCTCAGTGAGAGAAACAAAATTAAACTTTTGTAGTTGTGATACCTTTTAATGGCTAACTAAAATAAAATATGATGTTATAAAGCAAGCTTTCGAGACATCTCAGGTCTCTTCCTCAGGCATGGTATGACAAAATATCTGAAGAAACACAAATATATACACAAAACAGGGCAGAGCGATGCATAGTAAAAGGACATTTAAATAAACAAACACTGAGCTTGGAAAGTGAATCCTTAATTAGCTTTGATTAGTGGTGTGAGTTTTATTGTCCCAATATCCATGTGGGATCAAAGGTCTGGTGAGTCTCTGGAGCTGACCTCTCAGATTTTATAATGAGTCATAAATCCTTCTGAGAGATTGAGTCCTGTGTCCACAGAATTAAACATTGTGATGGATTTGTATTCCCAGACTCTCAGACACACCAAAAGGAACTTATCCTTGCAATGTAAAGAGCTGCAAAACATGCGCTCATGTAGAGACCACAGACCGGATACAGATGCCTAACACACAGAAGGACTATAAGATTCCTGGGACATTCACATGCTCCTCTTCCAACGTGGTATACTTAATCCTGTGCACTATATGTCCTATTGGGGGCCTCTATGTTGGAGAAACAGGACAGAGACTGAAAGCAAGGATGAGATCTCACAGCCACACAATTACAGACAAAAAAATCCATTTACCTGTGGCCAAACATTTCTGTGCTCCAGGACACAACATAAACCACATGAAAGTTGTCATATTAAAAGGCAACTTCAGATCACAGAGCCATCGCAGGGTCTGGGAATACAAATTCATCACAATGTTTAAAGGCCCCGTCACACTAAGCAACATCGCTAGCAACATCGCTGCTAACGAACAACTTTTGTGACGTTGCTAGCGATGTTGCTGTGTGTGACATCCAGCAACAACCTGGCCCCTGCTGTGAGGTCGTTGGTTGTTGCTGAATGTCCTGGGCTATTTTTTAGTTGTTGCTGCCCCGCTGTGAAGCACAGATCGCTGTGTGTGACAGCGAGACAGCAACAACTAAATGTGCAGGCAGCAGGGGCAGGCTTCTGCGGAGGCTGGTAACCAATGTAAACATCGGGTAACCAAGAAGCCCTGTCCTTGGTTACCCGATATTTACCTTTGTTACCAGCCTCCGCCGCTCTCACTGTCAGTGCCGGCTCCTGCTCTGTGCACATGTAGCTGCAGGACACATCGGGTTAATTAACCCGATGTGTGCTGTAGCTAGGAGAGCAGGGAGCCAGCGCTAAGCATTGTGCGCTGCTCCCTGCTCTGTGCACATTTAGCTGCAGTACACATCAGGTAATTAACCCGATGTGTGCTGTAGCTAGGAGAGCAGGGAGCCAGCACTAAGCATTGTGCGCTGCTCCCTGCTCTCTGCACATTTAGCTGCAGCACACATCGGGTAATTAACCCGATGTGTGCTGTAACTAGGAGAGCAGGGAGCCAGCGCTCAGTGTGCGCTGCTCCCTGCTCTCTGCACGTGTAGCTGCGTGCATTGGTAACCAAGGTAAATATCGGGTTGGTTACCCGATATTTACCTTAGTTACCAAGCGCAGCATCTTCCACGCGGCGCTGGGGTCTGGTCACTGGTTGCTGGTGAGCTCACCCGCAACTCGTGTAGCCACACTCCAGCGATCCCTGCCAGGTCAGGTTGCTGGTGGGATCGCTGGAGCGTCGCAGTGTGACATCTCACCAGCAACCTCCTAGCAACTTACCAGCGATCCCTATCGTTGTTGGGATCGCTGGTAAGTTGTTTAGTGTGACTGGACCTTAACTCTGTGGACACAGGACTCAATCTCTCAGAAGGATTTATGACTCATTATAAAATCTGAGAGGTCAGCTCCAGAGACTCACCAGACCTCTGATCCCACATGGATATTGGGACAATAAAACTCACACCACTAATTAAAGCTAATTAAGGATTCACTTTCCAAGCTCAGTGTTTGTATATTTAAATGTCCTTTTACTATGCATCGCTCTGCCCTGTTTTGTGTATATATTTGTGTTTCTTCAGCTATTTTGTCATACCATGCCTGAGGAAGAGACCTGAGATGTCTCGAAAGCTTGCTTTATAACATCATATTTTATTTTAGTTAGCCATTAAAAGGTATCACAACTACAAAATTTTAATTTTGTTTCTCTCACTGAGAGCAATCAATCATTTTTCAACTGGCTAACACGGTACCAAAACCTTTTTCTTTTAATTAAAACTATGAGTCACGTTGATCGCTCCTGGTGCCACTGATGATCAGGGAGCCCTCTACCTTTAACTTTCATTGTCTCTAATGCCTGCTTTACACGTTTCAATAAATCTTTCAATCCGTCGTCGGGGTCAAGTTGTAAGTGACGCACATCCTGCATCGTTCGTGACGTATTTGCGTGTGACACTTACGTGCAATCAAGATTAAACTAAAATACGGTGATCGCATACACGTCGTTTATTCCTCATACATTGGACGTTTTGTTGTATGAACCTAGTCAATTGTAACGTGTGACATCCCTCATACGATTTTGGTGTCTGAGGCTATGTGCGCAGGTGTGCGCTCTGCACCGCAGCTTAAAAAAGGTCTGCTTCAGAGCGCAGCTGAAAAGCTGCGTTCTGAAGCGCCTCACAATGTCTGTCATGCACTAATCTCTGTCAGTCGGTCACTATCTCTGTCCCTCACTCTCTGTCCATGTCAGTCTATCCCCCTCTCTCATATACTCACCGATCCCCGATCCCCGGCTCTGCACGGCATTCACACTGATCCGGCGGCTTTTACTGTTTTGAAAAAGCCGGCCGCCCATTAAACAATCTCGTATTCCCTGCTTTACCCGCCCACCGGCGCCTATGATTGGTTACAGTGAGCACGCCCCCACGCTGAGTGACAGGTGTCACACTGCACCCAATCACAGCAGCCGGTGGGCGTGTCTATTCTGTGCAGTGAAATAAATAATTAAATAATTAAAAAAAACAGCGTGCGGTCCCCCCCAATTTTAAAACCTGCCAGATAAAGCCATACGGCTGAAGGCTGGTATTCTCAGGATGGGGAGCTCCACGTTATGGGGAGCCCCCCAGCCTAACAATATCAGCCAACAGCCGCCCAGAATTGCCGCATACATTATATGCGGCAGTTCTGGGACTGTACCCGGCTCTTCCCGATTTGCCCTGGTGCGTTGGCAAATCGGGGTAATAAGGAGTTATTGGCACCCCATAGCTGCCAATAAGTCCTAGATTAATCATGTCAGGCATCTATGAGACACCCTCCATGATTAATCTGTAAATTACAGTAAATAAACACACACACCCGAAAAATCCTTTATTAGAAATAAAAAACACAAACATATACCCTGGTTCACCACTTTAATCAGCCCCAAAAAGCCCTCCTTGTCCGGCGTACTCCAGGATGGTCCAGCGTCGCATCCAGTGCTGCTGCATGGAGGTGACCGGAGCTGCAGCAGACACAGCCGCTCCGGTCACCTCCACACAGCAAATGAAGACAGCCGGCGATCAGCTGAGCTGTCACTGAGGTTACCCGCTGTCACTGGATCCAGCGGTGGATGCAGCGGTGGCCGCGGGTAACCTCAGTGACAGCTCAGCTGATCGCGCTACTCACCTCAGTTGCAGCGTGGAGGTGAGAGGAGCAGCGGTGAGTAGCGCGATCAGCTGAGCGGTCACTGAGCTTACCCGCGGCCACCGCTGCATCCACCTCTGGATCCAGTGACAGCGGGTAACCTCAGTGACAGCTCAGCTGATCGCACGGCTGTCTTCATTTGCTGTGTGGAGCTGATAGGAGCGGCGGTGTATTCTGCAGCTCCTGTCACCTTCATGCAGCACAGCTGGACGCGACGCTGGACCATCCTGGAGTACGCCGGACAAGGAGGGCTTTTTGGGGCTGATTAAAGTGGTGAACCAGGGTATATGTTTGTGTTTTTTATTTCTAATAAAGGATTTTTCGTGTGTGTGTGTTTATTTACTGTAATTTACAGATTAATCATGGAGGGTGTCTCATAGACGCCTGACATGATTAATCTAGGACTTATTGGCAGCTATGGGCTTATTACCCCAATTTGCCAACGCACCAGGGCAAATCGGGAAGAGCCGGGTACAGTCCCAGAACTGTCGCATATAATGTATGCGGCAATTCTGGGCGGCTGTTGGCTGATATTGTTAGGCTGGGGGGCTCCCCATAACGTGGAGCTCCCCATCCTGAGAATACCAGCCTTCAGCCGTATGGCTTTATCTGGCTGGTTTTAAAATTGGGGGGGACCGCACACCGTTTTTTTTAATTATTCAATTATTTATTTCACTACACAGTATAGACACGCCCACCGGCTGCTGTGATTGGGTGCAGTGTGACACCTGTCACTCAGCGTGGGGGCGTGTCTCACTGTAACCAATCATAGGCGCCGGTGGGCGGGTAAAGCAGGGAATACGAGATTGTTTAATGGGCGGCCGGCTTTTTCAAAACAGTAAAAGCCGCCGGAGCAGTGTGAATGCCGTGCAGCGCCGGGGATCGGGGGTCGGTGAGTATGAGAGAGGGCAGCTCAATTCACTTACTCAGGAGTTTAGCGGTCACCGGTGAATCCTTCACAGGTGACCGCTAATCAGGGCGCGACACAGACAGAGCCGCAACATGACAATGAAGTCGGGTGAGGTTCACCCGAGTTCATTCTGACAGTGCGGCTCTGTCTGTGTCTGCTGTCATCTGCCATTCAGCTCTGCTACATGGCTGTCTGTGTCTGCTGTCAGCGGCCATGTAGCAGAGCTGAATGGCAGATGACATAGTAAAAACGCATCCCTACACATTACACACGCTTGGCAAGTCAATAAATAAAAAATAAAAAGGGTGTCCAATGCATACGTCACAGAACACATGATCTAAAGGATCGCACACAAAATTGATCAATTTAACATAGACTACTAACGCACGTGTGACAGCAAATGAACGACCTACGTGCAATCTCATTCAATCGCATATGCGACCTGGGCGTGTCACATCGCATACGAGATCGCACACCTAATTGTAAGGTGTAAAGCTGGCTTTAGGATTGAGGCATCATAGAGAGTAAATGGCAAATATTTGATTCTTCTACAACCCTGGTAGGGTGACTACTTTATCACAACACCATCACTGAATGTTTCTGGCAGTTCATTAGAAGCTCCCAGGACTGTATATTTATGGCATAGGGTTGAAAAGAAGGAGTTAATTGATTTTTTTATTTCCAAAAACTGCATAATAAAAGTAACCTGATGAGTCTCGGCATGTAAATCGGGGTATAAACACAACTTCCTAAATCTTTTAAAAGCTTTTGACTTTACTTCTACCTTTACTATTCCCGTTTGAACAAGTCGGCCTCATATAACTTTTCAGCTCCGCTATTAGCAGATTTCATGTCGAATCTTTTAAATATTTAACTACACTCATTTGATTTTCTGCTTCCTATCATAACCATATATCGGAGATTAAATAGCATTTTAATGGATTTCAGGATCCTTAATAAGCGGAAAATTACACCAACAATTTATATACCCTGAAGGGCATAGCAAGTGCGGAAAGCAGACGGAGATTTACATGACTTTTTCTATAAGATAAAGATATCACATTCTGGTAAAATCTTCCAAACAGTGAATAAAAATAGACCACAGAATGGGGGGTCCTGGATCAGCGCCATACTGCATTCACAATGACAGGATCAGTTCTGGAATTGTGCAAAATCAGCCATCAAGCAGAACATGATGGTAAATGTGGTACATCTCATAGCTGTGTCGAAAAGGTTACATGGGAGAGATCTAAAGCCAGCTTTACACCTTACAATTAGGTATGCGATCTCGTATGCGATGTGACACGCCCAGGTCGCATATGCGATCTAATGAGATTGCACATTGGTCGTTCATTTGCTGTCACACGTGCGTTAGTAGTCTATGTTAAATTGATCAATTTTGTGTGCGATCCTTTAGATCATGTGTTCTGTGACGTATGCATTGGGCACCCTTTTTTTTTTTTATTTATTGACTTGCCAAGCGTGTGTAATGTGTAGGGATGCGTTTTTACTATGTCATCTGCCATTCAGCTCTGCTACATGGCCGCTGACAGCAGACACAGACAGCCATGCAGCAGCGGTGAATGGCAGATGACAGCAAACAGAGCCGCACTGTCAGAATGAACTCGGGTGAACCTCACCCGACTTCATTGTCATGCTGCGGCTCTGTCTGTGTCGCGTCCTGATTAGCGGTCACCAGTGAAGACTCATCGGTGACCGCTAATCTCCTGAGTAAGTGAATTGAGCTGCCCTCTCTCATATACTCACCGATCCCCGATCCCCGGCGCTGCACGGCATTCACACTGCTCCGGCGGCTTTTACTGTTTTGAAAAAGCCGGCCGCCCATTAAACAATCTCGTATTCCCTGCTTACCCCGCCCACCGGCGCCTATGATTGGTTACAGTGAGACACGCCCCCCACGCTGAGTGACAGGTGTCACACTGCACCCAATCACAGCAGCCGGTGGGCGTGTCTATACTGTGTAGTGAAATAAATAATTAAATAATTAAAAAAAACGGCGTGCGGTCCCCCCCCATTTTAAAACCAGCCAGATAAAGCCATACAGCTAAAGGCTGGTATTCTCAGGATGGGGAGCTCCACGTTATGGGGAGCCCCCCAGCCTAACAATATCAGCCAACAGCCGCCCAGAATTGCCGCATACATTATATGCGACAGTTCTGGGACTGTACCCGGCTCTTCCCGATTTGCCCTGGTGCGTTGGCAAATCGGGGTAATAAGGAGTTAATGGCAGCTCATAGCTGCCAATACGTCCTAGATTAATCATGTCAGGCGTCTATGAGACACCCTCCATTATTAATCTGTAAATTACAGTAAATAAACACACACACCCGAAAAATCCTTTATTAGAAATAAAAAACACACACATATACCCTGGTTCACCACTTTAATCAGCCCCAAAAAGCCCTCCATGTCCGGCGTACTCCAGGATGGTCCAGCGTCGTATCCAGCGCTGCTGCATGGAGGTGACCGGAGCTGCAGCAGACACCACCGCTCCGGTCACCTCCAAGCAGCTAATGAACACAGCCGTGCGATCAGCTGCTGTCACTGAGGTTACCCGCTGTCACTGGATCCAGCGGTGGCCGCGGGTAACCTCAGTGACAGCTCAGCTGATCGCGCTACTCACCGCCGCTCCGGTCAGCTCCAGTCAGCAACTGAGGTGAGTAGCGCGATCAGCTTAGCTGTCACTGAGGTTACCCGCGGCCACCGCTGGATCCAGTGACAGCGGGTAACCTCACTGACAGCAGCTGATCGCGCGGCTGTCTTCATTACCTGCGTGGAGGTGACCGGAGCGGCTGTGTCTGCTGCTGCTCCGGTCACCTCCATGCAGCAGCGCTGGATGCGACGCTGGACCATCCTGGAGTACGCCGGACATGGAGGGCTTTTTGGGGCTGATTAAAGTGGTGAACCAGGGAATGTGTGTGTGTTTTTTATTTCCAATAAAGGATTTTTCGGGTGTGTGTGTTTATTTACTGTAATTTACAGATTAATCATGGAGGGTGTCTCATAGACGCCTGACATGATTAATCTAGGACTTATTGGCAGCTATGGGCTGCCAATAACTCCTTATTACCCCGATTTGCCAACGCACCAGGGCAAATCGGGAAGAGCCGGGTACAGTCCCAGAACTGTCGCATATAATGTATGCGGCTATTCTGGGCGGCTGTTGGCTGATATTGTTAGGCTGGGGGGCTCCCCATAATGTGGAGCTCCCCATCCTGAGAATACCAGCCTTCAGCCGTATGGCTTTATCTGGCTGGTTTTAAAATTGGGGGGGACCGCACGCCGTTTTTTTTAATTATTTAATTATTTATTTCAATACACAGTATAGACACGCCCACCGGCTGCTGTGATTGGGTGCAGTGTGACACCTGTCACTCAGCGTGGGGGGCGTGTCTCACTGTAACCAATCACAGGCGCCGGTGGGCGGGGTAAGCAGGGAATACGAGATTGTTTAATGGGCGGCCGGCTTTTTCAAAACAGTAAAAGCCGCCGGAGCAGTGTGAATGCCGTGCAGCGCTGCGCTGGAGATCGGGGATCGGTGAGTATATGAGAGAGGGGGTAAGAGGGATAGACTGACATGGACAGAGAGTGAGGGACAGAGATAGTGACGGACTGACAGGGATTAGTGCATGACAGACATTGTGAGGCGCTTCAGAACGCAGCTTTTCAGCTGCGCTCTGAAGCAGACCTTTTTTAAGCTGCGGTGCAGAGCACACACCTGCGCACATAGCCTCAGACATCAAAATCGTATGATGGATGTCACACGTTACAATTGACTAGTTTCGTACTACCAAACGTCCAATGTATGAGGAATAAACGACGTGTACGCGATCACCGTATTTTCGTTCAATATCGATCGCATGTAGGTTTCACACGCAAATACATCACGAACGATGCCGGATGTGCGTCACTTACAACTTGACCCCAACGACGGATTGAAAGATCTATTGAAGTGTGTAAAGCAGGCTTAAGGTGCCTCGATCCTACCCAGTGATGGGATGTAATGATTGACTGTATTCAATGGCCGATGCCAGAAGAAGAGCCCTTTCCAAGAGCATTTAAAATGGCACCACGGCCACCGGGAAGAAACCAGCATACAAAGCCAGAAATAAGTCACCGACTGGTCTGAGGCTGTGGTGGTCAATCAGCAATGAAGTGTACAAGTCATCGATGTTGGCCACAAGAAAAAGTTACTACCTATTCGAGTCTGTCACAATAAATCTATCCAATCTGGTCCAACGCTCAACCTCAAGTGAATCATCAAGGCCGCTGGAAGAGAAATGAGGGAAAGACAAGTATGGCCACCTGCAAGTGTCAAGTGTTGGTCATTGCAGAGCTTCATGATTGCCACCATCCATCTTTTAAGATGGAATCCTATGTTGGCCCAGGCTTAGAACCAAATCCTCCCATGATATAATCCACCATTGAGATCCATAGTATGTGTGTCGCCCTGGGCAAGCCAGGGGACACAGGTCACACACCACCACACCCTACATCCCAGGTAGGCACATCTAAGCTGAACCAAAAATCCTTGTTGCCTTCCTCCAGAGGCTGATGATTCACACCAGGGGGTGGGCCAGGCGGTTGGCTCCGCCCACCAAGGAGATCACAGCTCTGGAGGCGGGAGAAACCAGGCAGTCGAGAGTTGGAGTTGAGCCAAGGCAGGGCAAGAGTGAAGTCTAGCTGAGGGCTAGAAAAGAGTAAACAACTAAACGAAAGTGAAGGAAGGAGAAAAGTAGTAAAGGAGGAAAGCAAGAGTGGTGACAGAACAGAAGGAGTGTGCAAAGCCTGAAGTAGTCCAGCTGTGTGCAGGACAGATCAGCAAGGTCAGCAACGGCGGTGACTGTCTGGAGGGGGACCGTTTGGAAGTTCCTGGAAGGACCCCGTAGGCTGTGTGCCCGGTGGTCTGGAGCAGTGTTCCGAAGAACAGTCAGCACCAGGGCAGGGGCCTCTCGGACCCCGGCAAGGCTTGGAGTCGCCATAATTTGCCGAATCCGTCAGTGAAGGGGACGTAGATCCCCCAACAACCAAGTCCCGAGTGAAGGCAACAGCCCAACCTGTACAACAGAGACACCGCCACCGCCAGGGCACCAGTTTCTGAGGGCCAGCGCCTGTGGGCAAAGAGTAGAGCTCCTCCGGCCCAGCTTGAAGCCGGGGAGCGGGTTACCGGTGGGGACCCATCGCAACCAACAAGTACACAAGGTGCAAGGAAGAGGGACATCACCGTCACCTACTGGGAGAGCAATTGCAGCCGTCCGTGGGACCGTCTTACCAGCCGTTTGGTTTACCGTACAAACTGTGTCAACGTCTCAGGCTGAGTGAGTACCACAGTGCCGCAAGGCACAGCGCTGCCCCCGCGTCCCTGCGCCCACCAGGCTCTGCACCTCCCAAACCGTCACCGGGCCCCGGGATCACCAACCCCTACCCACGGAGGGGCAACACAACACCTGGCTGCTCCGCATCACCATCCCCGGGATCCCCGTATTGAGCAGCGGTGGTGAAATCACCACAACCGTGGGTGGCGTCACGAACTATAAACAATCCCCACACCCAACAAACCCCCTTTCACTCACGGGCGAGGAGTGCCGCTCGAGAACCCCCGGGATCCGGCCTACAGCTCGAGCCACCACTGAGCAGCGGCCGCCGGACCCGAGCAGAAGGGGGTGAGCGTAGTGTGCTGACACCCTCCTCCCCGCCCGCGACAACTTGGCGTCACGAAC
Source organism: Anomaloglossus baeobatrachus (assembly GCF_048569485.1). Taxonomy (NCBI): domain Eukaryota; kingdom Metazoa; phylum Chordata; class Amphibia; order Anura; family Aromobatidae; genus Anomaloglossus; species Anomaloglossus baeobatrachus. The sequence goes on from NC_134358.1 coordinate 48,133,788, forward strand.
AGGATCTTACCGCTCTGCCGTCTGGTAGAGGTGCGCCTTGTTACCGCCGGAGGTATCCGGCAGGAAAATTTCGGAAGCCGCCATCTTTGGCGCGAAAAGTTCCCGCTCGAGCGTCTTCTCGAGCAGTAGAGGCGCGAAGGCCAAAACCCCGCCCCGAGAGAGGAGGGGCCGGAAAGAGCTAAGGGGGACGCGATGGCGGCTGGCCGCATGTAGCTGCGGCTATAAAAGCAGGGACGCCAGGACTCTGCAAACATACCGTTCCTGGAAGCAAAAGAAGAAGCCATCATGTGGATGCCGTCCCGTGACACCGTAGCCCCCGCGCCTGGAACCGCGGCGTGAGTGGAGATCCGAACCGCGCAGCTCTACCAAAGGCTGCAGGTCAGGATGCAGCTCCTCATGGAGGAGTGGGAGGCCGACATGGCGGACGTTGTAGCCACCGTGCGGAGACGCGAGGAGGAAGCGGAGAAAGGGAGGGTGAGTGACCCACGTCCCGATGCCCTTGGAGGGCCGGTCATCGCGGCTGTGGGGCCCGGTCCAAGCCCTCTCCCCCCGTTGCCTCCCTCGCCACCCGTTCCGGAGGCCGTGACCCCGCCACTAGGCCTGCTACCACCGCAACCGGTAGCAGTACCCAGCGTCCCCGCCCAAGCGGGCCGACCTGTAGCCGGAGCCCGCGGCACACCGGAGGTGTTACCGTGGAAGACGCCGAAGGAGAAACCGGAGGCATCCCCTGAAACCCCCCCCGAGCCGGAGCTGATGACCCGCTCCGAGCCGAAGGCCCAGCAGCGGAAAGCCCCTATGCCCATCCCCCACACCTCGGCTGAGGTAGCGCCGGGTTGTTGTTGCAAGGCAGCGCCCAAGGCCAAGACACCGCGGGACCTGTCGCCCATACTCCTGACAGTGGGCAACGTCCAGGATGTCCCGCGGGGCCCGACCCGTGCGCCGGCGCTGGCAGCAGCGCCGTATTGGGATAGGGAGCCGGTACCGCTGGGCCTGGAGATCACCGAGAGGGAGCGAAAGAAGGCCGAACTGGTAGCCAGAGCTATCCGGGAGAAAGAGAATCTCCGGCAAGCAACCTCCCGTGTCCGAGGACCGTTGTACGTGGGGCAGGTGAGGCGGTTTGATGTCCGCCGGGGCTACGGGTTCATCTACGAGCCGGGCCTGGAGGCCGAAGTTTTTGTAGCCCGGCGGGATGTGAATGCCCACCTGCCTGAGGAACATCCCGGCCGCAATCTGATGCCGGGTGACATTGTACAATATATCCGGTACTTTGGGGAGCGGGGGTGGTTTGCGCTGGACGCCAAACTAAGGAGGGGCCCGGAGGCCCGAGCGAGCGCAGACCTCCCTCCCCTGGCAGCGGCATCAGAGCTTGAGCAACCGGAGTAGGGCAGTGGATGCCCGCAATACCGTCCCCGTTGGGACCACCACTTTGTTTGAAAAGTTTGAAAGAATGATGAAAATGATTAACCGAAGTTTCATCTGATTTGCTTTTGTGATTGAACCGGCCGGAGCCGGCACCGTTGTCCCCGTGGGGACCGTTTAAAAAGTTATTTAGCATGGGAACTATCCATGGACAAGCCCGTGAACTTGCAGGGCAACCACAGACGTTAGTGGCTTGTAAATATGTTGTTTGCAGTTACCGTTTTCCGCAATGCCGCCTCCGGAGAGGCAGGTTGGAGGGAGGGCCCTGAGCAGAGCAGGCTGGGGCCCAGCCACCAAAGGAACCGGTGGCTACCCTCTGGAGGGAAGGACAGATCCCGCTCGGGTACCGTGTGCTGGACTGTGGGTCAAGGGGTGCTGCCTGGGCTTTAGGGGCAGCATCAGGGCCAGGTTGCTTGGGTGGGAGAGAGCGGAAACCGTAACCGTAAACCGTTATGCAACGTTAAAGGAAATGTGCCTCCCGTTTTGGGAAGAGTTATTGAAAATGTATTTATATGTTAATTTACCTTGTTATCCCTTTTTGCAGAAAAATAAAACCGGTGTAGGACGGCAGCCTGCGGACGGTCTGCATTTTGCTAAGGGGGAATGTGTCGCCCTGGGCAAGCCAGGGGACACAGGTCACACACCACCACACCCTACATCCCAGGTAGGCACATCTAAGCTGAACCAAAAATCCTTGTTGCCTTCCTCCAGAGGCTGATGATTCACACCAGGGGGTGGGCCAGGCGGTTGGCTCCGCCCACCAAGGAGATCAAAGCTCTGGAGGCGGGAGAAACCAGGCAGTCGAGAGTTGGAGTTGAGCCCAGGCAGGGCAAGAGTGAAGTCTAGCTGAGGGCTAGAAAAGAGTAAACAACTAAGCGAAAGTGAAGGAAGGAAGGAGAAAAGTAGTAAAGGAGGAAAGCAAGAGTGGTGACAGAACAGAAGGAGTGTGCAAAGCCTGAAGTAGTCCAGCTGTGTGCAGGACAGATCAGCAAGGTCAGCAACGGCGGTGACTGTCTGGAGGGGGACCGTTTGGAAGTTCCTGGAAGGACCCCGTAGGCTGTGTGCCCGGTGGTCTGGAGCAGTGTTCCGAAGGACAGTCAGCACCAGGGCAGGGGCCTCTCGGACCCCGGCAAGGCTTGGAGTCGCCATAATTTGCCGAATCCGTCAGTGAAGGGGACGTAGATCCCCCAACAACCAAGTCCCGAGTGAAGGCAACAGCCCAACCTGTACAACAGAGACACCGCCACCGCCAGGGCACCAGTTTCTGAGGGCCAGCGCCTGCGGGCAAAGAGTAGAGCTCCTCCGGCCCAGCTTGAAGCCGGGGAGCGGGTTACCGGTGGGGACCCATCGCAACCAACAAGTACACAAGGTGCAAGGAAGAGGGACATCACCGTCACCTACTGGGAGAGCAAGTGCAGCCGTCCGTGGGACCGTCTTACCAGCCGTTTGGTTTACCGTACAAACTGTGTCAACGTCTCAGGCTGAGTGAGTACAACAGTGCCGCAAGGCACAGCGCTGCCCCCGCGTCCCTGCGCCCACCAGGCTCTGCACCTCCCAAACCGTCACCGGGCCCCGGGATCACCAACCCCTACCCACGGAGGGGCAACACAACACCTGGCTGCTCCGCATCACCATCCCCGGGATCCCCGTATTGAGCAGCGGTGGTGAAATCACCACAACCGTGGGTGGCGTCACGGACTATAAACAATCCCCACACCCAACAAACCCCCTTTCACTCACGGGCGAGGAGTGCCGCTCGAGAACCCCCGGGATCCGGCCTACAGCTCGAGCCACCACTGAGCAGCGGCCGCCGGACCCGAGCAGAAGGGGGTGAGCGTAGTGTGCTGACACCCTCCTCCCCGCCCGCGACATATGTAATACAATGAAATATGTCAGAATTTTCACTTCAAGTCATTGGACCCAAAAGATTTCTATGGATGACATAATATATCCAGATAGATAAGTAACTCAGCACTCCTTTTTAAAATAATGTACTGTATATTTTTATTGTGCAATCCAAGAAAGTTTAGCTTTGTAACATTTCAGTCCGCAACACTGAACCTTCATTAGTCAAAAACTGATTACGTATGATATCTGGACAAGATGCACACATTGTGTCACCTTAGGTTTGCAACTCAGTCACTAGTGACATTGCTCCTGTCATAAGTTGCAAACCACAGGCACCCTAGTTAAGGATGCTGTCTCTCTGCATAATGAGACTAGTGACAGATTCAGAGCTAGAGAGTCATTTCCATGCAAGGCTCTCAACATTAATGTAGTTTCCTTTCTTTTGGCATGTAATGGGTTAATGTCAGTTTCTCTTTCCCAGCACCATACTCATTACCTCTTCTCAGGTGCTTCCGGTTTGGAACCACTGCCAGTCCATATATAGACCCTCTTCTGCCTTGTAGAGGGTGCCGGTTATACTGAATCCTCAGTCTGAGACTTGGCCTGAAGGTGGAAGGAGCTGTTGCAACCCTTGCTCTCTGTTGTGGTGTAAGCTGCAGTCCTGGTGCCTGACTGCAGCCAAGAAGTTGAAGTTTATCCTTTGTTGATTGCCATGTTTTTAATCCTTCCCTTGTGTGTTGTTTAGTGCAGTGGTGGGACTAATGATCCTTAACTGTCCACTCACTAGTCAGGACTATTGTAGGGTCACTCAGGGCTTCAAGTTCCTGCTCAGTGACAAGTGAGGAACCTGTATAGGGACTGGCTAGGAGTGCAGGGTACAGTTGCAGGTAAGTGGAGGAGGTGTCCATCTTCTCTCTCACTGACGCCAGGGACCACAGTCATTAAAGTGCTCCTGGTGTCTCTCTTGATTGTCGTGGTGAAACTCTTTTGTGTTGTGTGTTTTGCCCCACTCTGGACCCTCCCCAAGTCCGTGCATGAAACTCACCCAGATATCACATGTAATCCGTTATTCCCTGACAAAGGTTCAGTGATATGTATCAAAAGGTTACGGAGTTATTCTTTTTTGGATTGCACAATAAAAATTTGCATTATTGAAAAAAAGGAATATCAAGTTACTTTTCTAATTGTTAGACGGAGTGGAATCCTACTCCAGCCCCCGACTTCTGAGAGTGGCGTATATTCTTCTGAAATAATGTGTCTGGAGCCATAGTATGATTGTGCGAATGCTTTAGAAAAAGGACTCATCTACAAATAACTAAGCAAAATTCCTTTGTAACTACACTGGAGATCAAAATTAGAGAACAATGTATCATCACTTGCTTTTTCAGAAATAATGTAATCTACAATGATGACCATGCTCCGGTTTTGTGTAAGGGGTGCACCATGCCACTAGAGCAGGGTTTTACAAAAGATCCAAAGTTTATCAACATAAAACCTTTATTTTGCCCTAAATGTGATGATGATAATTAGAGAACAGCAAGTAGCACAGAGAAAGATTCAGTAAATGTTCTGACGGTAACAACAGTCACAATCAGTAGGACGTGCAGCGGCCGTCGCTGTGAATGACTTCTGCACATCTGCAGCCACAGGACATCACTGGTCTCTCACACGGCTCTGGTGGGATTTTGGTCCACTCTTCTTCCAGTCTCTCCCACAGTTCTTTGACTGTTGTGTTTTTTTTGGCTAGAACTTTGTCACCAAGGATTCTCCAGACGTTTTCTATTGGGTTTAGATCAGGACTCTGGGCTGTGGCCATTTCATTGTTTCAATATTTTCTGTTTCAAGGAATTGCTTTACTCATTTTGCTGTGTGACAGGGGCATTGTCCTGCATGAAAATTGCTGTTGATTGAGTGATGAATGCAAGTAAGGAGCCATGTGTTGTTGAAGAAGGTTCTGATCCACACTTTCAGTCACTCTGCCATGTAGCTGCATGAAAGTTCAAACTCCTGCTGCAGAAAATATTCCCGAAACGATGACACTTCCTCCACCGCCTTTCACTGACTTCTTAACACACTTTGGGTTCAGTCTTTCCCAAGCTTGTTGATGAACATAATGTTTCCCATCAGACCCAAATAAATTAAACTTGCTTTCAGCACTAAAATGAACCGTGGACACTTCTCCTTTGTCCACACAACATGCTCCTCACCAAAAGAGATTTTAGCCTTTTTATTCTTCCTGCTAATGAGAGGTTTGGTCCCTACTGGGTGGGCTTTCAGTCCACATGCTGTTGAACGTCGTGACACTGTATGATGAGACAGATCCTTACCCTGTTCAGTACAATTCCAGCTGCAGAGTTGAAACGATTACCCATGGAGAATCTCTGCATTATACTGTCCTCTCTTGCATTTGTCTTTCGAGGGCGACCAGCCTTCTTGGGGAACTTGAAAGACTTTGTGATGTAAAGATGCAATATTTTCGAAATCACAGACTTGGAACGACCAACTTTTCTCGCTATGGCTGATAGGGTCACCCCTTAGGCCTTCATCTGGTCAACCTGCTGCCGGAGGGTTTCAGTCAATTTGAAATGAAACACCATTTTTGCAAAGTCAGTGCAAACTGGAAATTTTGGCTGCCAGTTACATAGGGTTTGTCAGATAATTAAGGATATTAGCACCAGGTGCCAGATTAACACCAATAACTTGCAGGTATCTGAAAGTGTTCTCTAATTTTGATCTGTGTTCTTTTTCATTTATCTCATTTACATTTTTATTATGTGCTTTACAATAAATTCAATTTATGACATAAGTTTAAAATACTGTCACTTTCCTCATGTTAGGATATAATCACATAAGATGGCACAATGACCGCAACATTTAGAAAGTTGTGTGTTGTTCTCTAATTTTGATCTCCAGTGTATATAAATTGGCTAAATAGGAAAGCTGGAAGGTGATTCATGATGGCTATATTAGTGGTTTCTCAGCTTTATTATGCAAATCAGCTCTAATACAACAGAAACAAAACTTTCCCAGAAACAGATGTATCTAAGAAATGTTAGGTTGTAATCTATGTTTAATGAAAAGGATTGACAGACTTTTTGGGAGAAATGCCCTTTAGGGTGTACTTGGTCCAACGCCCTCTCTTGTAATGGACCTATTAACAATTATATTGTAATATCTTAATAATGGATTTACTTGCTCTTTAAATGGCAAAAGAAAGCCTGTAAGTCATCTGTTTCCAGTTGTGGAGCCATCCATTATAAATGTGTTGGAATCGCCCCAGGCTCTAATGAATACCTTATTGCGTTGGCGATCGTTCTTTTATCTGTCAGTAAAGAGAGAATCAATAAGTAACACATCTCATTCATAGCACATAAAGCAATAACTGAAAGGTAGAACATTCTTCATATTAACATCCCAATTCTAAAATAAATGGAGTGCACACGACTATATTAAGTACATGTTCTTTTTCGAAAGTCCATCAAAGAGCCGCAGAGGGAGCAGAAAGTAAGTTTAAGGAGCATGTATGGTCATCTTTGTGTCCCAGGTTATGTAGTGACAGGAGAGTGGCCCCTAGGATGGCCCTCAGGCTCGAGATCCTGCGCTTTCCCTTATCTCGGAGGTAGGCTTGATGGTAGCCAGGTCTGAGCCCCCAGCATGACCCTGACTCCTGTCTGAGCCTTGATCTTTTTTCCCCTCTCCCCCACCCTAGAGCAGGCTGGAAAAGACAATAAGAAAATCCCACAAAACAAGCCGAACGAGGGAGAACGAAAAATCATACATACTACACTCAAAACAAACAAGAGAGACAATATTTGTACCGGGGAGCAACGGAAAGGGGAGAAAGTAACGCACAACAGGGGAACGTCCACACCACTCAATATCACAACAAAGATCACCATAAAGAAGTTCACCAACAAGACTGCGATCGCTGGAGCTCATGCTGAAGCTATCCTCAAGCACATACTGGAAGAAAGCCATGCCTTAAATAGGACAGACCACAGCTGCACATGGCAATTAGCAACCTGAGCTCTCAGGTCCTGCTCACCATTCTGCAGGAATTAACTCCTGCAGAGCTGAAGACCAGTGAACCTGAATCAGCCAACATCCAGCTCTGGCTGAACAATTCAGAAGCCTCAGGTTGCTTGCCAAACTCTGTAGTGTGAACAGAGTCTGATGCCACCGTGCTACCAAGTGAGTGCAGAGCCAAATATCGCATGACAGTTTGATGTCTTGTTCATAATACTGGAGGGCTGCAGAAACCATAAGGGTACAAAATAAATATATGGTGGATAAGTGGCCTCGGATGGGGCCCAATAGATTTAAGTAGAGGTGCAAAATAGAAGTCACCTGAAGAAATATCATAGCCCTTCCAGAGTCCTTTACTGTCTACGGACTATGGTCTATGGACTATCATATCTATAGATTGTTCCCTATGGATTGGTGAGGTCTTACTTAAAGGCACTGACCCCATTTCATCAAGACCAGCGATTTTTTGTGGTGTCTTCAGACACTCCTGATCCATGAAGAGGTGCACGCCTCCTCATGAATCTGGAGCATGTGAAAAGTAGCAACACACCAGAAATCTTGCTTAATTTCTGGTATAGGGAATGCCACAGCTCATCATGAATTATGCCATGCCCCATCACGTTCCAGCTCTGCCAATTTTGATGGAGTTTTCAGACACAGTCTCATAATTCTGTCCAAATTTTCTTACTTTTCAAAACTTTTACACCACTTTTTTAGCATAAAAGCTTTGATGAGTCAGAGCCATTGTCTCCAAGTTCTTCTAAACCTCTAATTTTTCTTGTAGAGCCTCCAAACCAGTCTTTTTGGATAATCTGCTCTTTTACAGCCATCTCTGATTCATCTCTATAATTATTATATAATTTGCTGGGTGCACAAAAATGTAAAGCAGTAACTAGGTTTTCCTTCACCCTGGGGAAAGGTTTAGTTTTCTGCCCTGGTCCTCAGTCTGTATACCATGACCAAAGCAAGGTGGCTTGTTGCCAGCCCCCTAGTACTCAGCACCTGTGCCACATATCCCGGTTGACTCTGGCTTCACGCCTGTAAAACTATATACAACTATATAGTAATTTATATTTGTTTGTGCATAAACCATAGCCTCAAGGATGGACATGGAAATTACCTACTGCTAATTCCAGTGTCTCCATACTACATTTATCTACTTTTGGTGCTCCTGTTTGGAAGACTCCCAACATTTATAGTATGAAAGTGAATACACCCCTCATATTTTTGTAAATATTTTATTGTATCTCCCTGTGATACAATGTACAGTGTCAGTGTGCAGCTTGTATAACAGTGTAAATTTGGTGTCTTCTAAATAACTCAACACACAGCCATTAATGTCTAAACTGCAGGCAACAAAAGTGAGTAACCCCTAAGTGAAAATGTCCAAGTTGTGCCTCATTAGCCATTTTCCCTCCCCAGTGTCATGTAACTCATTAGTGTTTCCGGTGTGAATGGGAGCAGGGGTGTTACATATGGTACATATGGTGTTACCGCTCACACACGCTCTAATACTGGTCACTGGAAGCTCAACATGGCTCCTCATGGCAAAGAATTCTCCAAGGATCTGAAAAAAACAATTGTTGCTCTTCGTAAAGATGGCCAAGGCTATAAGAAGATTTCCAACACCCTGAAACTGAGTTGCAGAATGGTGGCCAAGACCATACAGCAGTATAACAAGACAGGATCCACTCAGAACAGGCCTCGCCATGGTTGACCAAAAAAGCTGAGTGCACGGGCTCAGCATCATATCCAGAAGTCGTCTTTTCAGAATAGACGTATCATTGCTGCCAGCACTGTGCAGAGGTTACAGGGGTGGGGGTCCACCTTTCAATGCTCAGACCATACACCGCACACTGCATCACATTGCTATACATGGCTGTCCTCTAAGAAGGAAGCCTCTTCTAAAGATGATGCACAAGAAAGTCGCTAACAGTTTACTGAACACAAGAAGACTAAAGACATGGATTACTGGAACTGTCCTGTGGTCTGATGAGACCAAGATAAACTTATATACTTATATACTACTACTGTAACTCTCTATTAATTGGTCTCCCCCTAACTAGACTCTCCCCTCTACAGTCCATCCTTAATGCAGCAGCCAGGGTCACCTATCTGGCTAACCGCTACTCGGATGCCTCTGCGCTGTGCCAGTCATTGCACTGGCTGCCCATATATCACAGGATCCAATTCAAACTGCTTGTTCTCACCCACAAAGCTCTCCACAGTGCAGCACCCTCCTACATCTCCACCCTCCTCTCTGTCTATCATCCCACCCATTCTCTACGCTCTGCAAATGACTTTCGACTAACATCCACACTAATTCGAACCTCCCACTCCCGAATCCAAGACTTCTTCCGAGCTGCACCAAACCTCTGGAACGCTCTACCCCAAGAAGTTAGGACAAATCACAACTTACTCAGCTTCAGACGCTCCCTAAAAACGCATCTTTTTAGGGCGGCCTATCACACTCCCTAGCCAAACTAATTTCACCTAATCCCTCTACAACTTCTCAGAACATAACCCCACGTCAAACTCCTTGGCACCCAAATGCATCTCAAGGCTCTGGCCAACTGGTCCAGGAAGCCATCATCTATCCCCCATGAGCTGGCTGGATTGTCATTTTAAATAAACACTTGTACCTTGCCCCTCCCCCCATTTCATTGTAGATTGTAAGCTCTCACGAGCAGGGTTGCCATTTTTCCTTTTAAATATTGTAGCCTCTATAATTGTTACTTGTTTGTATATGTTTATGTATATGATATGTATATGTTCCTCCTGAATTGTAAAGCGCTGCGGAATATGTTGGCGCTATAGAAATAAAGATTATTATTATTATTATTATATAATTCAGATGATGTCAAGCGTGAGTGGCAGCAACCAGGTGAAGAGAAAAAAGACAAAGTGTGTCCTGCCTTACTAAAGGAACTGAGGATAAAGGTTCTGGACCGGGCAAGCGTCTCCAGACCTAAACCCTATGAAGCATCTGTGGGGCCTCCTCAACAGAAGGTGGAGGAGCGCAAAGTCTCTAACATCCACCAGCTCCATGATATCATCATGAAGGATGGAAGAGGATCCAGTGGCTCCTGTGAAACTCTAGTGACCTCCATGCCCAAGAAGGTTTGGGACAATTTGGCCATTTTCACTTAGGGGTGTGATCTTTTACTTTTGTTGCCAGCGGTTTAGACATTAATGGCTATGTGTGGAGTTATTTAGAGGGTACCAAATTTACCCTTGTTATACAAGCTGCACACTGACACTGTACATTGTATCACAGGGTCAGATCCTCAGTTATGTCCCATGGAAAAGATATAATAAAATATTTACAAAAATGTGAGGGGTGTACTCACTTTAGTGTTATACTGTACATGAAATTATCGTTGGCCCCATTCTATCGACAAAGGACAATGCGTGTCCCTCCAGCCAATATCAGTATACCTTTTAATTACTGTATAGTATGGTGCAATCAACAACACTCTTCTATAACGAGGCAATCAGCAAAAAACGTATCCTTTTTTTAATGTGGGAGTCTATGGGCATCATGAACAATTGTACTCCTAAAGAGTGGCAGCTGTCTGAAGTATTCGTAGGAATATCTCCCAATTGTTTTATGTCTAATGACTTTCTGCCTTTTTTTAGGGACTATAGTGAATGTATTTTCTGTGTTTTGGGTTACTTGTGTACAATGGAGGGGTGTAGGGTGCAGGTGTAAGATCTGAAATCCCCTCCTAACATTTCAGTCGCATTAGTTGACATTTCGGAGAACAGAAGCAAGACTATATTTTTTAACTCCCATTCTCCTCCATGCAGCTGCATTTTACATCTGGTCTCCTTTTCTAAAAACCAAAACTTATTGGCAAGAAGACATGACACGTAATGGATTTGCAAATCCTAATATTTACAGAAGTGCAGCTGTCTATGGCCATTCATGCAATCAACAAGACAGTATTCCCGTACATTAAAGTCTGCAGCTCGGCTCCCAAAATGAAAATGGAACTACTTTTATTGAACACAATCATCATCCATAAATACATTATTAGGAGCAACTTAAAAATAATCCCTATATGCATTGTTTATTGCCCTGGATCAGCACAAGAGCTTCAATCTGACTTTGCTTTCTCCATCCACTACTGTAAAATAGAAACATATAAAATGGGTGATTCTCAAAACCCCTCTCTCCACCTTCCTTTAGATTGTGTGTGTATATGTGTGTGTGTGTGTGTGTGTGTGTGTGTGCGCGCGCGCGTGTGTGTGTGTGTGTATGTATATGTGTGTGTGTGTGTGTGTGTGTGTGTGTGTGTGTGTGTGTTGCACTTTAAATAAAGCGGTTGCCCTGTTTGCTTTGTCCCATTGTTGTTTTTAATTGTATTATAAGTTCTTAGTGCTTGGGGTTCTGCTGTACTTGTAGACTATGCCAGTGGCATACTTACCCACTATACTGTTGATAGGGTTGGGATGTTTAAGCCCCACTTTGCTCCCACCTAGGAGCACCCAAATGCCAACCTGGAATGCCCAAACAGTAACCTCTGCCCTAGTCCCATTGTAGAGTACCAACAACCTAACCTGGAATGCCCAAACACTAAGCTTTGCCCTAGTCCCACCCTGAAGCACCAACAACCCAACCTGAAATTCCCAACCCTGAGCTCTGAACTAGTCCCAACTTGGAGCACCAACAGCTTAACCTGGGAAGCCCAAACCATATGCTCTTCCCTAGTTCCACCCTAGAGAACCAACAACCTAAACTGGTGTGCCGAAACCCTAAGCTTTGCTCTAGTCCCACCCTAGAGCAACAGCAACCCAACCTGGAATTCCCAAACTATAAGCTCTGCCATAGTCCCAACTTGGAGCGTCAATGACCCAACCAGGAATGCCAAAATTCTAAGCTCCACCCTAATCTCACCCTGGAGAACCAACGATGCAACCTGGAATACCCAAACTCTAAGCTCCTCCCTAGCCACACCCTTTGTGCCCTAACAGCCCAAACTTGAATTCCCAAACCCTAAGCTTCACCCTAGTCCCACCCAAGAGCACTAACGACACAACCTGGAATGCCCAAACCCTAAACTCTGCCCTAGTCCCACCCTGGAGCACTAACAACCTAAACTGGAGTGCTCAAACACTAAGCTTTGCCCAAGTCCCACCCTGGAGCCCCAACACCCCAACCTGGAATTCCCAAACCCTAAGCTCTGCCCTAGTCCCATCTTGGAGCACCCACAACCCAGCCTGGAATGCCCAAACCCTAAGCTTCACAGTAGTTCCACTCTGAAGCACCAATGACCTAACTTCAAATGCCCAAACACTAAGCTCCACCCTAGTAACACCCTGGAGCACCAAAAACACAAACTGAAATTCCTAAACCCTAAGCTCCACCCTAGTCCCAACCTAGAGCACCAACGACACAACCTGTAATGCCCAAGCCCTAAGCTCCACCCTAGTCGCACCCTGGAGCACCAACGACCCAACCTGGAATGCCTAAAGCCTATTCTCTGCCTAGTCCCACACTAGAGCACCAATGACCCATCCTGGAATGGCCGGACTCAGACAAACAAATAAAACTTGAAATAAGTTGAAAGGTGGTACCATAAATGAAGACTTTGACCCACAGTCCATGGAACATAAAACAGTGAAACCTAGAAGAAAAATACTTTGATTCACAGTCCAACAAACATGGACAGTAAGTAATATTTTTTATTTTCTCTACATTTTTCTATTTTTTGTACATATTACAAGTATACATAATAAAAATTCTTGGCTTTGTGCAATCTACATCGTGTCATTATTATTATTTCAACTCCATTATTTCACAAAAAAAATGCTGTCAGCCCATTTGGCTGTGGAAGACGATCTCACACTGATTTTGGTGTATTGCTCACAAAAATTTTAGACATTTAGATCGGAAATGTGAAAACAAATACATCCAAAAGCAAATCGCTGAACACAAACCACCATAAGAATATCACTCATTTTCTTCAAAGAAACTCAAGGTCTTAGATTACCCAAGAAGCAAAAAAATCAGTGTCCTCCATTTGCCAACATTCATTTCTCGAAATAAAATAATTTGTCCGGAAATAACAGCTATTGTGGTGGCAAAAAAAAATAAAAATTGTTTGTTTTGTCCCCACAAAACTTAAAAATCTTTCATGTTGTTTCAAGAGGAAGAGAAACGAAGCGGCACTAATGTGGTGGCTTTTGTTTTAAGACTATGAAGACCTCGAGTTCTTCAGTTACGTCTGCCAGAAGTCTTCACCTCAGCTCCACACCACAGACTCCAATATCAATATCCTCCTCTTTAAATTCCCATCTTCTTCTAGATTCATGCCAGGCAGGGATCACAGCTGGTCATTATGTAGTCATTTGATGACTTTGTTTTTTTTAAAAAACATCTCATGGATCTGGGGCAATTAACAGGAAACTGTGGGCGTGTAATCTAAACTCCGCGTATTCACATTAGTTACCACTTTTTCAGAAGGCTTGATAATTTATTCTGAAGGGTCTCCACCTCAAGCCTTGCGAGACCGTCCTGTGATGAGTTTGGCAGATAAAGACTTTTCAAGAATTTGCAATGTAAAAAAGTAAAAAATCTGAACGTTGTATGGTAAAGGGATTAGGGAACGTATTACATAGTTACATAGTATGGTTGAAAGAAAGACACGTGTCCTTCAAGTTCAACTGAGGGATGGGAAACGATGAAGAGAATTTAGTATCGGTAGAGCCATAATGGATGAGCCAGTCTGACCTAAAAGAGAAATTTTTCCCTCCATTCCCTCCCGATTCATAATGTTGATCAGCTGGATCATCATTCAGGAAAATAATTTTATATATTCACACAAGTATTTGTTTTTTTTTTGGGGGGGGGGTTCTAGAAGAGTATCTAAGGCCCTTTTGAAAGCAGTAATGGTACCCACTGCGATTGGCTCTTAATGTTGTTGTTCCAGAGATTAAAAGTTCTTATGGTCAAGAATAGAGATCAGTGAACCCGTGGAAGTTCAGTTTGGCAGGATCCGCCAGCCTTTAGATAAAGTTCGGTTTGGGACCTGGACTTGTCCTGAACAACAATGGAAGTCACGAATTGGGCACTTTATGTCTCCACCCACATAAAGCCAGCCATAAACAGATCCCCTCCAGGAGCGGGTGGGCTGGGTGTTTCCTTTTTTTGTTTCGTCTACATTGCATCCTATCACACTGTTTTTACACCCAGTGCGAGCTGATCATACACTGCAAGTGGCTCGCACTGGGCTGAGCACCGAGTGTATCCGAGCACATCGATGCTCGCGCAAGTGGTTTCCATACGTAAAGCACCTCAACTCTGGTTTTCTTGTGGTCTGTGTTTGGTTCGAACACTGAACCTTGGGTTCGCTCATCTCTAATCAAGAAGCCTTGTCTCCTCTGGAGATAGACTTTTTTTTCTTTCTATAGGCGCAGAGAGTGCCCCTTTATTTTTTTTTTTAATGGATTTCACACGAAACAAGTTTTCACCATATTTTTGTATGGACCATTTATGTACTTGTATAAGTTAAAGGGGTTGTCCTCTAACAGGACAAACCCTTCTTTCTTTCTTTCTTTCAATATTCTTTTTATTTTAATGCATAATAAGCATGAAACAGTTTAAAATACAATCAACATCATGGTAAATTAGACATCGTCCTTATATAGGGTTCATTGGGTGCTGTCAAAACATTTTCAGCATGAGCACTCCAATATTGTTAACAGAAGACCGAAATATTTTTTAACCAGGGTAGCATATTATAACAACATCTAGGACAACCCCTTCGGATTCCACATGTTTCCCTCAGGTAAAATAAAAGAGCCTATACTCACCTCCCGTACCGGCGCTGTTCCAGCGGTGTCCCGGTTCTTCTGCCAAACAAGCAATCAACAGGAAGCCACAGCTCTCACTTCCTGTTGATTATCTCGTTTGGTCCGAAGGCGGGGAGACAGAAGCTGGCAGTGATTGGACACGGGGTTCGCGTGTTGCCACAACCCCACATGAGCCTTGGAAAGTGAACTGAGGCACTGTTGGAACGGCGCCGGTATGGGAGGTGAGTATAGGCTTTAAATTTTACCCTAGGGAAATATGTGGAGTTAGAAGGGGTTGTCCTAGTAGTATACAACTCCTTTAATTATATCCAAAGTGTCTCTTCTCAAAACTAAAGAAATGTAATGTCTTTAATCTTTCCTCATCCTTTATGCTCCTTAACAGTTTTGTGGCTCTTATTTGTACTTTCTTATTTTTATGAACTGGTGCCCCAAACTGAACTGCATAATCCAGATGAGGCTGTATTGACACTTTGTACACGGTAGTATCACACCCGTCACGGAGTCCATGCCTCTTTTAATACTTGACAATATTCTGCTGGCTTAACATGCTGCTGATTGACATTGAATGCTGTTATTTAGTCTGTGACCTACAAGTACACCCAGATCCTTCTCTACAAGTGACTCTCCTAGTTTTATTCCCATTAGAACATATGGTGCCTGCATAATATTTGTACCAATGTAAGGAAGTACAAGAAGCAGAATACATAAACATCGCCATCTGCTGGTCAGAAATGATAGTGGAAAAGCAGGAACTTAACCCCTTAAGGATCGGGCAATTTTTCTTTTATGCACTTTCATTTTTTCCTCCCTTTAATCAAAGAGCCATAACTTTTTATTTTTCTATGGATATAGCCACGTAAAGGCTTGTGTTTTGCAGCATGAGTTATACTTTTGAATGACATCAATTTTATCATATGAGGGAATAGTAAGCAGTAAAAAATTCCAAAAGTGGCAAAATAGCAAAAAAAAGTCAAATTCTGCAATTTTTTATTTTTTTTTTATATTTACAATGTCTATTATACCATAAAACTGACCAGGCAGTAAGTATGATTCTCCAGATCAGTATGATTATATAGATAACTAACATGTATAGTTTGTGTTTTACTTAAAAGGTGAAAAAAATATTCAGAAAAGCTGAAAAAAAAATTCTTGTTTGTGTCACGACTTTCCGAGAGTCGTAACATTTTAAATTTTGGGGATCTGGAGCTGTGAGTGTTGTTTTTACACCCCAAGCTGATATTTTTATTGATACTTATATTGTTACGTTTACTGATATTGTTATGCTGTTTACCAATCGGATTAATTGATTTATATTTTAATAGATCAGACTTTTATGAACGCAGCGATTCAAAATATGTGTATTTTTTCTTTTATTTTTTAATGTGGTAAAATGGGAGGTGATTTGAACTTTCAGAATAGATTTTATTTTTTACGTATTTTTTTAAAAACTTTTTTCTACTTTGTACTGAATTTCACCGTAAAACATTTAAAACAAATAAAGTATGAAAAAATAATAGAAAAATTATTACAGGATGGAGGACCTTATTACAGGACACAAAACATTATAGGCTGCGGGACCAATATTACAATTACGGGGCATTTTTGCATTATTGGGGACATTACTACAGGATGCAAAACAGGTGTTTACATAGAAATCATGGGGCTCCATAGCAGATTTTGTAATTAGGCCCTCCCCCCAAAAATAAAAATATTTGGCAGGTTCACATAAGAGCATTTCTCCATATACAGTAGTATAATGCACTCCCCATAGTCCTCCATAAAATATAATGCACTCCCCATAGTCCTCCATATAGTATAATGACTCCCCATAGTCCTCCATATAGTATAATGCACTCCCCATAGTCCTCCATATAATATAATGCACTCCCCATAGTCCTCCATAAAATATAATGCACTCCCCATAGTCCTCCATATAGTATAATGACTCCCCATAGTCCTCCATATAGTATAATGCACTCCCCATAGTCCTCCATATAATATAATGCACTCCCCATAGTCCTCCATAAAATATAATGCACTCCCCATAGTCCTCCATATAGTATAATGACTCCCCATAGTCCTCCATATAGTATAATGCACTCCCCATAGTCCTCCATATAGTATAATGCACTCCCCATAGTCCTCCATATAGTATAATGCACTCCCCATAGTCCTCCATATAGTATAATGCATTCCCCATAGTCCTCCATATAGTATAATGCACTCCCCATAGTCCTCCATATAATATAATGCACTCCCCATAGTCCTCCATAAAATATAATGCACTCCCCATAGTCCTCCATATAGTATAATGACTCCCCATAGTCCTCCATATAGTATAATGCACTCCCCATAGTCCTCCATATAGTATAATGCACTCCCCATAGTCCTCCATATAGTATAATGCACTCCCCATAGTCCACCATATCGTATAATGCAGACCCCATAGTCCACCATATCGTATAATGCAGACCCCATAGTACTCCATATAATATAATGCACTCCCCATAGTCCTCCATATAGTATAATGCACTCCCAATAGTCCTCCATATAGTATTATACACTCCCCATAGTCCTCCATATAGTAAAATGCACTCCCCATAGTCCTCCATGTAGTATAATGCACTCCCCATAGTCCTCCATATATTATAATGCACTCCCTATAGTCCTCCATATAGTATAATGCACTCCCCATAGTCCTCCATATAGTATAATGCACTCCCCATAGTCCTCCATATAGTATAATGCACTCTCCATAGTCCTCCATATAGTATAATGCACTCCCCATAGTCCTCCATGTAGTATAATGCACTCCCCATAGTCCTCCATATTGTATAATGCACTCCCTATAGTCCTCCATATAGTATAATGCACTCCCTATAGTCCTCCATATAGTAAAATGCACTCCCTATAATCCTCCATATAGTATAATGCACTCCCTATAGTCCTCCATATATTATAATGCACTCCCTATAGTCCTCCATATAATATAATGCACTCCCTATAGTCCTCCATATAGTATAATGCACTCCCCGTAGTCCTCCATATAGTAAAATGCACTCCCTATAGTCCTCCATATAGTATAATGCACTCCCTATAGTCCTCCATATATTATAATGCACTCCCTATAGTCCTCCATATAGAATAATGCACTCCCTATAGTCCTCCATATAGTATAATGCACTCCCCGTAGTCCTTCATATAGTATAATGCACTCCCCATAGTCCTCCATATAGTATAATGCATTACCCATAGTCTTCAATATATTATTATGCTCTGCATAGTAAAATGCACACCCTATAGTCTTTAGGCCACTAGTGTACTCACTGGTTTAAAAATAATTTAAAAAATACTCATCGCTCCTCTTTCCACAGCTAACCCAGTCTCTGCAGTGGCATGTATTCTGCAGCTCTGCACATCTCAGCACAGCGGCGCGCAGTAGTAATGTCGTCACACTCGCTGTGCTAAGACATCAGAGTGCAGACACAGCTGGAGAATGATGGAGGAGGAAGCAGACAGTGCAGTGCTCCCTCTTTCATCATTGCTGTCAGCTGTATGTATCTGCAATGATAGGAGACATTATTACAGGAAGGCGAACACTATGACAGGACAGGGACCAATATTACAGAATAGGGGATATTATTGCAGGACGACATTACTACAGGATAGGAGACATTATTACAGGGAGGGGAACACTATCACAAGATGGGGACCAATATTACAGGATAGAGGACATTATTACAGGAAGGGGAACACTATGACAAGATGGGACTGATTGTAAAACAATATTACAGGATGGGGACCAATATTACAGGATAAGGGATATTATTGCAAGATGGAGGACATTATTACAAGATGGAAGCCAGAATTACTATAAGGGGCTGATTGTAAAACAATATTTCTGTATGTATCGTTTGAGGGACAAAAAAGGTAAACTTTTTTTTTTCTTATTAGAAAAAAAAAAAAAAAAAAAACAGAAACATGTTTGGCCACTAAAAATGCTGTGTTATGTAGAAACTGAAGTAAAAAGGAGACCTGTACCATAACCCATATGATAAACACCATTAAAAAGAAAAATAAACTCGGCAAAAAAAAAAAAAATTGATTATCAAAAAGTAATTTAGAAAAATAATGGCATCACTGAAAGCGTCATCTTGTCCTGCCACGAACGCAGCCTGTCATATTCACATTTTTTCCATGTGCAGCCGTTTTACCCAGCTTAGATTGAGACTCCTGGTCTAGAGAAAACTTCTACTATCGACAGTTGACCCCAATCTTTGTGCATATTGTAGGAAAAATATGTTACTAAGGTTGCTGTGATGTCCTTCTTCACTGGAAGAGTTAAAGGATATTTTTTGTGAAAAGAATATAAAAAAAATGTTGTGTTATACTTTTGCATATCAGAAGAGGGGAAGAGACGGTGCAGCGAAGCAGGCAGAAGTAAGTTTATACGCAGGCTGGCAATAGCTATCTATCATTAACGGAGTTGTGCAGGGATGCACAACCATCCAGGTGAGCTGCATTTTACTCTCCCTAGTATATTATGCAAGCAGATTCACACAGGAGCGCTTCTCATTTCTTCTTTTTTGTCTATGATAGCAAATAGTAGAATACATAGCTGCATAATAAGTAACAACACTCCCAGCATCCAAACAACACTCCCACCATCCACCCAGCTAAGCCACATCCCCTAAACAAGTCTTTGTTCCAAAAGTGAACTCTCACACCCTAAGAACTTTTTAGAGGCCTAAATACATTACCTCTCTCCTTACTTAACAAATGTTTAGTATGTTTTCTCTGTAGTACCCTTCTCTGCAGCTTTTACTCTTAACCTAAGTATGTTTTTGGACAGTAGCTGTAAAGCACTCATTAGGGAGCCATTCTGAATTTTCTTTTCCATTAAATACTTGATTAATTCCTATTTTTAAGCGGAGTTACGTATGTATTGTTCAGGCTATTGCTGGTGGTAATGATTTTCCATGTGAGAATATTCTTGTTTATGTAAGATTTCTATCCACTTAGACATCTTATTCCTGTCTTCACTGCTGGCTCATACGCCCAGTGATTCAACCAGTTATCTATTGGGGATGGGTGGAGTCCCCCAAAAAAATATCTGTAGTAAGGGAATATTCTTCAAAAAATTTAGTTTTTTTTTTTTTTTTTACAACTAATAAATATTTTATAAGTAGATTTATGTGAAACTTGAGACCTCATTTTCCTATCACTTGAAAGCTTTTACACCCATCCACTTAATTTCGGTTATGCAATAATCTCCACGCAGAACAGTGACCTTTATATAAAAATGAAGCAATTGTTTTATGAAATCTGTTTCCACTATTGATCACAGCACATGTATTATAAAGAATAAAAAAAAAAGGAGAGGATATGAACATTGTAATAATGACGACAACACGCTTGTCTGACCGCGGGGGAAGCCAATTTCTTTGGGTGTCTGCACAAAAATAAACTATTAATCATTTTTGGTTAGAACGTTGTCAGAGGTGGAGGATGATTAATTATTTTAAATGTGTTGCTATAAACAAAGGATCTGAAAGATGTAAAAGCCGTGGTAAGAAAATAAGAATAATTGATTAGAAAATGTTTACAGTGAGTTATTTAATGTCTATGGAATTATGTTTGTACTGTATGGGGGCACTGCTACTTTGGCACTGTGCAGGATATTATTTTTTTACTGTGTTTAGCGATGGTGGCACTGCATGGCATTTTCATTCATGGTCCACATGCCTCATGAAGAAATGGGAGTGAAACGCGCGTCGAGGCACCCGGTTATCATCCCTTGACCACGGAACACTAGAGATTCTTATGGTTACTATCACCATTGTTATTATTTGGCTTTCTAATTATCCCAATCAATGAATAGATAGTACTGAGATGGGGGTGCACTAGTGCCTAGTTTTGTTACAGAACTACAGGTGTTACTTAAGGCTGCGTTACACGCAACGACATCGCTAACGAGATGTCGTTGGGGTCAAGGAATTTGTGACGCACATCCAGCCTCGTTAGCGACGTCGTTGTGTGTGAAACGCATGAACGACCGTTAACGATCAAAATTACTCACCTTATCGTTGATCGCTGATGCGTGGTTCCTTTCCCGAATATCGTTGCTGTTGCAGGACGCAGGTTGTTCATCATTCCTGCGGTAGCACACATCGCTATGTGTGACACCACAGGAACAAGGAACTACATCGTACCTGCGGCTGCCGGCAATGAGGAAGGAAGGAGGTGGGCGGGATATTCGGCCCGCTCATATCCGCCCCTCTGCTTCTATTGGGCGGCCGCCGTGTGACGTCGCTGTGACGCTACATGAACCGCCCCCTTAGAAAGGAGGCGGTTCGCCGGCCACAGCAACATCGCAGGCAAGGTAAATCCGTATGACGGGTGTTAACGATGTTGTGAGCCATGGGCAGCGATTTGCCCGTGACGCACAACCGACGGGGGCGGGTACGCTCGCTAGCGATATCGGTTATATACTTTGACACTTTGCAGTATATTATTTTTTACTGTGTCTATTGATGGTATTACTGCATGGAACTTTTCATTTAGGCAAATGTATGAGATTATTTTTTGTACAAAATATGATGCTTTTATGTTTCATCTTTAGGCACCATGTGGCATGGTTATTTGTTGCATGAGGAAATATAGGGGTAGGAACAACCCCAAAATAACCCCTGCAGTTTATGATACGAAGTTTTAGGGCTCGTGTGCAAATCATGTACAATCTCTCAACGATGTCGGAGTTGTCTACACTGTTCTAAGAGACTCTTGGCCCCATTCATCAAATACGCCTGGCGTAAAAAAATTTGAAAAGTTGCATAATTTTGGCTCAACTGGTGGCTGCATTAATTTACTACAACAGAACTTAATGGGAACATTTTTCTTATTATAATTTATTATTTATTTTTTTTTTTTTATTATTACTGGGTTAGTAATGGTGATGTCTAATAGAAACCCCTCCATTACTATCCCCTGGACTTGATGCCAGGAGCCATTACTCAGCTGAGGTCAACCTCCAAAAATATTATCCCTATTCCCTATGGGTGGCACGGTGGCTCAGTGGTTAGCACTGCAGTCTTGCAGCGCTGGGGTCCTGGGTTCATTTGGCACCAAGAACAACATCTGCAAGGAGTTTGTATGTTCTCCCCATGTTTGCGTGGGTTTTTAGATTGTGAGCCCCAATGGGGACAGTATTGCCAATATATGTAAATTGCTGTGGAATTAACAGCGCTATATAAATGAATAAATAAATATATATCTATACATATATATATATATATATATATATATATATATATATATATATATAATTCCCACTGCACCAGGGCAATTGGAATGAGCCTGCTACAGCAACAGAATTGGTCATCTAATGGATGCACCAAATCTGGGGCGGCTGCAAGCTGTTTTTTTGGGCTGGGAAGGGCCAAATAACCATCCCAGCCTGATAATACCAACCCCCAGTTGTCTGCATTACCTTTATAGCAAAACACGGCACTTCTGTTGATGGTGCACAAGTAGGATCCAATCCCATAACCAATATAGCAGAAAACGTGGCACTCAGGAGTTGATGTGAAAGAACGGTGATTTTTTTTATTCTAAAACACTACCAAGCACAAACGTTTCGGTCCATAATGGACCTTCCTGAGCATGCAGTGGTGGTAGAGTGTCTCTGTTTCCTAGGAGAGGCAAGCGTTACAGTGTACATTGCTATACTGAATGCTTGAGCTTGATGGGTTGTGATGGGACTCACAGGACCAGTAAAATTGGAACCAACCCAATGGGAACGGAGAATGTGTCTGGTCTATAAAGTTGTTAATAAAGATGAACCTCTGAGTAAACTACTGTTGTTGAAAATGAACTGGTGATCTCCTTGTGGAAACAAGTCATCATCCGCTCCTGGCCAGCCAACATCAGCGGCAACATGCGGCCTGCACGGGTCTTCACACCCACCCAGGACTATGTTCTTCATGTAGCATTTCGGATCATCTGGAATCAATGCCTCGCCAACAACTACCACTCCACACCACACTGTAGACATAGTTATAAAAATCAAGCCTAATTTACAAAGCATCTTGTGCCTTGTCTGTCATTTTTAGGGATGGTCTGGAATCCAACTTAATTTTTATTCTAAATCTCTACCTTTTTAATGTTATAGTCTAAGATATTTTCTAATATACTTTAATTAACAATTCTCTTTCCTTCCCTACTCACACTAACTGCTTTTTTATTTTTTTTACAATTTCCTTGTAGAAAAAACTTGGTTTGCGAATCCCAGTGCATGCTGGGATACTCAAACAAAGCGTCATCAGGGGGCAGAGGCTGCAGTCACTGTTGAAGCCTTTGCCCCTAATAAAATAGAAGCATCATTAGTGACATTTGTTTCAGAGGCTAAGCTAGTCCCTGTGTGCTGTGCACTGTGTGATGTGCACAATGACAATATGCTCTCGCCGCCTCAGATCAACAGTAACGAGCTGGCACCAGAGGGCACTGTTGCTGCCAGAGGGCAATGTGTGTTGCCAAAATACCTGCCATGCAAAGACCAGCACTGGTTCCAGTAAGTGAAGACAATATTCGGCGCACTGATATTGTGCTCTGTTGCTGGCTCGTCACCAGCAAAAGAGCGCGCTGTCATTGTGCACATCTCGTGGTGCACAGCTCGTAGAAACTAATCCAGCTCCTGAAACAATTGTCACTGATGACACTTTGTTTCATGGAGGGAGCAGAAGCTGTGTCAGTGACTACGGCCTCTGCTCCCTGATGACGCATTGTTTCAGGATCCCAGCATGCATTGTAATTCTCAAACAATGTGTCATCAAAAATAAAATTGCTAAAGAAATGAAAGCACTCACATACTGTACTTAGGCAAGGAGAGGGAATTTTTAATATTAGTATATTAGAAAATTGTTTAGAATATGGCATTTAATAAATAGGGCTATAGTAGGAAAATTAAAGTGGTTTTCCCACAAAGTTCATTTTAGTCAATAGATCTTGGAATAATAATATTTTCCACAATTGGATGTTTAAAATAAGGTCCCTGTGCTGAGATAATCTTATATATGTGTCCCTGCTATGTGCTGTGTAATGGCCGTGTCTGACCGTACAGGGACAGGGTCTGATCATACCACATCTCTTGGGCAGGGGAGGAAGGAGAAAAGTATAGAAACATTACAGCACGGGATTACAGATTATTCTTTCTATGAGGTAAAACATTTTTTAAAAACGGGCAGGGAAATGTTTGACCTCACAACAAGAATCATCAACCATCCTGTGCTGTAATGTCTTTATACTCTTTTCCTTCCTCCCTGCCCAGGAGATGTGGTATGATCAAACCATGTCCTTGTACGGTCAGACACGGCCATTACACAGTACACAGCAGTGACACGTATATAAGAATATCTCAGCACAAGAAAAATTTTACCCTCTTACTGCCAAACCTGTTTCCTGACCAAGACAAATTTTGTAGTTCTGACCAGCGTCACTTTATGTGACGTTATAACTTTGATTGATTGCTCTCGGTGATTCTGAGACTTATTTTGTGGTACATTGTACTTCATGTTAGTGATAAATTTAGGTTGAAATGTTTTCTGTTTATTTCTAAAAATATAGGAATTTTGTTGAAAATTGCGCAATATTAAAACTTTTAATTTTTATGCCCTTAAACCAGAGCGTTATGTCACATAAAATAGTTAATAAATAAAATTTCCCACATGTCTACTTTATACCAGGAATATTTTTTAAACTTTTTTTGTTAGAAGGGGTAAAAGATCATCAGTCATTTTAATTTTTTCCAACCAAATTTACAAAACCATTTTTTATTATATCACATTTGAAGTGGCTTTGAGGGGCCTAGGTGACAGAAAATAGCCAAACGTGACACCATTCTAAAAACTGCGCCCCTCACACTGCTCAAAACCATATTTAAGAAGTTTATTAATTCTTTAGGTGCTTCACAGGAATTAAAGCCATGTTACTTAAATAAATGTTGCTGTAGCGTAAAATTTTGCATTTTCATAAGGGTAACAGAAGAAAACGGACCATAAAATGTGTTGTGCAATTTCTTCAGAGTATGCCCATACCCCATATCTAGTGGAAAACTACTGTTTGAGCGCACGGCAGTGCTCAAAATGGAAGGAGTGCCATCTGATTTTTGGAGTTCAAAATTGTCTGAAATAGACATTTATCCTGTGCTCTACGCTGAGCACTCACTTTGGGGCATAGATCTAAATTTCCGAATGACATGATTCAGATTACACCTCCCGATGGATCCATTTACTATAATGAGGCAGCAGAGTTACTCTGGACTCTGTTGGGCCTCTGTTTAGCAGTGTCCATCTTTTCAAACTGTGGCCAAAATCGGTTTTATGAGCGACTAAAAAGCAGGAAACTGCTCCATTATAGCAACAGAGAGTCCACAGTGACTCCATCTGCCTCATTATAGTGAATCTTCCATGACGGTTCCATTAGAATCACATATTTCAGAGATTTACACATAAACCCTGGTGTAAGCGCTCAACGTAGAGTGCAGGATAAATGTGAGCTGAACCTGACTACGATCTTTAAGAGGCAGAATAAACAAATCAACAGCAAGTCAAGTATCAATTTTTTTTTATGCCATTCACCATATAAGTGGTGAGATGTTTTATTCTTTGGGTCGGTGCGATTATAGCGATACCAGGTTTATATTGAGTTTTTATGTTTGCATGCTATCACATACTAAAAACGCTTTTAAAAAGTTTTTGCATTGCCACATTTTGAGAGCTATAATTTTTTTATTTTTGTGCTGACAGAGTTATGTGAGGGCTTGTTTTCTTGCAGTATGAGTTGATGTATTTATTGGAACTATTTTCAGGTACCTAACATTTTTTGATCGCTTTTTATCCCGATTTTGTGAGACAGAATGAACAAAAAACAGCAATTCATAAATTGTTTTTAGTTGTTTTTTCATGTCATTCATTGTTTGGAAAAAATGATAACATGACTTTTTTACTTATTTCCCCTATGGGACATGAGTATGGGCCCATGATGAGTTTTATTCGGAATTTTTGTCACTGCATATTTTTGCTGCGTCACAAATGCAGCATTTTACACTACAAACAAAGTGGATGAGATTAAAAGAAATCTCATGTCCATTGTGTTTCTTTTTATGCTGCATATAATCCTTTGCGGTGCTCTTTTTTACACTGTCAGTTTCTCCTGTGAGTACGCTGAGAATGTCTGGACCCAAACCAACACAGCGCATCACCCCAAAAACACCATCCCCACAGTGAAACATGGTGGTGGCCGCATTATGCTGTGGGGATGTTTTACGGTAGCAGGGACAGGGAAAATGGAGTCGAGAGGAAGATGGATGGAGCAAAATACAGGGATATTCTTGAGCAAAACCTGTTTCAGACTGACAATGATTTTAGACTGGGATGGATGTTCACCTTCCAACAAGACAATGACCCAAAGCTACTGCTTAAGCAACATTCGAGTGGTTTAAGGGGAAACCTGTAAATTGATTAGAGCGTCCGAGTCCCAGCCCAGACCTTAATCCAATGGAGAATCTGTGGTCAGACTTGAAGATTGCTGTTCACCAGAGGAAACATCAAACTTGAAGGAGCTGGTTAAGTTTTGACCTTGGGGAATGGGCAAAATCCCAGTGGTAAGATGTGGAAAGCTCATAGAGATTTATTCAAAGAGACATGTAGCTGTAATTGCCACAGAAGGAGGCTCTACACTAGTTACATTAGGGGGGGTGAATAGTTATGCACACTGAAGCTTTCAGTTATTTTGTCCTATTTTTGTGTTCTTCACAATGTAAAGAAAAGCAAATGTTCACAGTTGTAGACATGTTGATTACATGAATTCATACAAACCCTAAAAAAACGGTGAAATTCCCGGTTGTAAGGTAGCAAAACATGAAAAAATGCTAAGGGGTTAATACTTTCGCAAGGCACTGTATGTATTACTCTGTAATGTCATCTTGATTGTACAGCTTGCATGTTGCTTATTGATATTTCTCTCAGTCATTATTAAAACTGTAAGACATTGTCACTACTGTTATTTACATTACACTGAGCAGATGCGAGATTCTGTCCCGATGTATGATGATGTATGGCTGGAGAAGATAAGCGGAGAACGAGAGCTGGAACCGCAGAATACTATACTCCCTCAGAGGAACACTGTCCTGAGCTGACCGGATGATGGAGCGCTTCTATACTTACCTTCCCAAGGGTATAGAACACCTCCTAAGATGAAGGATCTAATACTTTTGAAATCCAGCAAATCTGCTATTCCTTTATGGAACCCTTTTGTCAAACAGACTTCTCCTAGAATTCTCCAATTAAAATAAAAGTACCGTATTTTCCGGATTATAAAATTTCACTTTTTTTCCCCCAAAACTGGGGGTAAAAGGTGATACGTTTTATAATACGGGTATGGATTACCAGCTCGGTGGTGGAGGGACGACAATATTGAGGGCTCAGAGGAGGGGGGGGGGGGGTGTCACTGTAGTGGAGTAGCTCAGGAGGGTCACAGGACTGAGGGTCGGCGATACTGTGGGTTTGTGGGGGAGTCGCAGCAGGCACCATTGATGTGCCTGCAGGCTGTTTTGAATCATCGGTGGTTGTTGAGATGCACTTCAAGAAAATGGCTGCAGAGGCCAATCTAACAGAACAATGTAGGAACTAAAACAAAAGAATTTATTCCCAGGGGAGGAGAGATAAAAAATGTACCAGGACATGTGACCAACTGTGATGCAGTTGGAAAATATAAAACCCCTTCAGTCCACAGCAGATTGGGAGTCATCGACCAGACGTGTATCAAGTCATACGTGCAGAGTAAAGTGATGTGGCTTATAGCTACCTCTAGGAGCAGGAGAGCAGGATAGGATAGAGGTTCTTAGCCAAGGCCAGGAAGGGTCAGCAATGGAGTGGGGGAATCACTCAACAGAACAGCAGGTCGCAGGCCTTAGGCCATGAAGGCCTTACTTAGAGCATCGAGAAATAGCTCAAGAGAGCAGGGGAAAGAGGTCCTTAGTTGGAGGCCAGGAGGCCTAATTAAAGAGAAGGTTGATTGTGTGAGATGATGGGCTAGGAGGCCTACTTAAAGGGAAGCTCGATTGAGTAAGCTATAGGACCAGGCAGCTTTATTAAAGGGAAAATTGATCAGGTAAGATGAGGGTCCAGAAGGCCTATTTAAAAGGAAAGTTAATCGAGACAGTTGGTACGGAAGGGAATTGAGCTGTCTCTACAAGACTAAGGCAGCTGGAGTAGCTTGTGGTTCAGGGAATTACCAGTGGACTGAAGTGAAATACTTGTGGCCTAATGGGGAAACAGAGAAGAAACCCACTAGGACACATAATGGTTACCGCTAACGATAGTTTGGAGGGCTAGGTTAAAGGCACTTACAGTGACGGCATGGACTTTGGCGGACAGCAGACAGTGCAGCTCTTCTAAATATTGTTTGGTGAACCATATAATTAAAGTCTGAATTAGATTATATTCTATAGCAAATCAACTTCTGCAAGTTGTGAATTCTCATCTACCTAATATTGCGCTTTGATTACAGAAATTGTAAATAGTTGAGAAATCACAGCCTTGTTCTACTGTTATCGCTGAGTCTGCATTTTCTGTGCTGCTGCATCCGTTCACCTGTTTACATGTGTAGCTGTACTGTGTATGTGTGGCGCCCCTGACCTGGTCAGGCACCACTGAGTACTGCACCCATGCTGGGGACAGTACAATACAGGTAATCCAGAAGGCTGACAGGGGTGTGGTACACAGGCGCATAGTGATCAGGTCTCACACATGTACCCATGAGAGGACCCCTGGGGATCCCAGGAGGGGGAAAAGCCTTGACCTTCACTGGAATAGTGGAGGGGGCCAAAAGCCTCCATCTCCTCTCAAGGGGTGTGGTAAGAGAGTCTGGTTGCTAGGTGGCGTAGGCAAGAACAGGAGAGGAGGGGCAGTGAGTCAGTTAGAGCAGAACTCCATAGGGCTCAGTGAGGAGCAGACCTGTGGGGCTGTTGCTGTCTAACAGCGCCCGCGCAGTGGCTACTGACGGGGGAGAACGGTCAACTAGGAGTGCTACCCGAAACCCATCTCCAGCTAAAGAGAGAGCAACGGAGTGGGAAGTAAGGAGACTGCTAGAGAGTACCAGGCCCAAACGGGCGGCAGATCCCGAAGCGGAGATAGATCCAGCTTTCTTTTGCTAAACCTGCCGGTGTGGGGCTCTTAAAGCCCACGCCACAACACCACAAAAAGCCGCAGCCACGTAGCCACAGTTAGGGCCCATAGCTCACAGGAGGCAAGAAGCTGGAGTGATCTGGTCCAGGCAACAAGCACACGGCAAACGAAGGGGAGTGAGGCTTCAGCAACTTCCCTGGGTGACCCCCATAGGGACTCAAAGTCGGGGTCACTCCAAACCACCAAGGGCTAAGGAAGGCGAGTTAGTAGTCACCCTCACAAGTCAGCCTGAAGGACACCTGGTTCCCGCCTGGTTCATCCCAGCTACGCCCGGGTTACTCACCCTGCCACCTGAAGTGAGTAAAAAACCCTGAAAGACATTCTGCCTGTGTGGAGTTATTCTGCGCCTTGTGGTACTACGCACCTACATCGGGCCCTGGGGCTTGCCTCACTCTCAGGAGGCTGTCCCAACTAACTGCACATACCATCAGCCCCAGGCGACCCTCAACCTGCAGTGGCGGTCCCTACTGGCCGCAATACTGAGAGTGGCGTCACGACAAGAAGAAGATCTCCTACCTGTGACCAGATCCAGCTGAGTGGAGTCCCTGAAGGTAATGCACCGACACAACACCTGTGGGGCTTCACATCTGGCGTCACGAACAGGATAAGGACTAGACCTGTTCAGACAGGTGACCATGTGCCTGGGCGGTCCGCTTGGAAAATTGGAAGCGCCGCCATATTGCCACCATGAAAAGCGCGCTGAAAAACAACAGCAGCCCGCGCTGGGAGAAGTTACCGCCCACGAAGAGGTGTGGCTACCCAGAGATCCCCTGCAGAGTTCTGACCTTGCCAGCTATGAGAGTGGAGGCGTCCAGAGACGTCGGGACAGAAAGGGAGCCAGAAGCCTGCTGCTGGGAGAGGAGCTGCTGAAAGAGGCAGAGCGGAAACTGAACAGCTTGCTACTAGAGGCAACGGCGAGTCCACAGCTGGAGAGTCGTGCAGAAGAGGGCGCAGAAGAAATGGCGTCTGACCGCAGAAATCCAGAACCGGGCTCCGCTGCCTGGTGGTATCGGGAGCTGGCCCAGTTCTGCGACCGACTGGAGACCCGGGTCGTGGAGCAGATCAGAGAAGAACGTATGGAACTTCTGGAGATGGCTGCCGCGGTTCAGGCCTATGAGAGGGGAACCGCACGACGAGTGCCAGACCGGACGGCGACGACTCAGACCCCGATGCTGCTACCGATGGGTGAGTCCAGTGTTGCCCCTGCCGGCCCGGATGCCCCGACCCCTGCTGCCACGCCCGCGGTCCCTGAAGAGGCGCCCGGCGTGGCGACGCTGAGCCAGGCCGCCGCAGCGATGCCCTGCCCGGCCCGCAAAGAACCGGCTGCCACCGCGACCCTCATCCGCGCCGCAGGCGTAACGCTGACCCAGGCCGCCGCCCTGCTAGGCCCGGCCCGCCAAGACCCCACCGCCGCAGCAACGCTCGTCCGCGCCGCAAGTGAGGTGCTGAACCAGGCCGCAGCCACGCCAGGCGCGGCCCGCCAAGCCCCGGCCGCCGCAGCGATGCCCTGCTCGGCCCACCAAGACCCGGTCCCTGCAGCGACGCCCAGCCTGCACCGATTCCATCGCGACAGCGACGCCGATCCAGGCCGCCGCCAAACAGGGCGCGGCCCGCCAAGACCAGGCCGCCGCCAAACAGGGCGCGGCCCGCCAAGAGATTGCATCACCATTTACCCCGGCCTGCAAGGCCAGAGCAGACACCGCTCCCCAGTCCAAAGAGGTCCCTGCTGGAAAGCCCACGCTGGGGGAGGACCCCGAATACTGGCGGCTGAAGGCTGACATGGAGGCCAAGTTTCCACAATGGTTGGTGGACCGGTACATGCTCCCTCCGCATACCCCCAAGAGGATTCCAGCAACCCCTGCAGCAACCACGCCAAAGAGTCCCCCGCCTGGGCCTGCTGAAGAAAGCCCATCCCCAGCACTGCCACCAAAGGAGTGCCAAGAAGAACTAAGGGGGAGAGGAGGCCAGGAAGCTGAGGAGCTGACTCCGGAGCCACCGGCAGTGGAGCAATACTCAGAGCCGGAGATGTTACCCTATTCCCGTTGGGATGAGGAGGACTTGACACCGTCTGCTGACGAAGACCAGCCCAGAAACCTCACCTGGGGCCCTGCAGGCATTGAGGTAACAGCCCAGCAGAACCCAGCCCGCAAGACCAGGCGTCGCAACAGAACAACGCTGTCCCCTGCACCACAGTCTCCAGAGCAGAGAGAAGTCACAGCCAGAGACCTACAAGAAAAACGGTCCCTGAGAAGAGCCAAAGCCCAGGTCAGAGGACCCCTTTGCAGAGGAGTAGTGGAGGATTTCAATTTGAGAAGTGGATATGGATTCATTGTAGCACCTGGTGTGAAGGAAGGGATATTTGTCAACCGAAGAGATGTGAGCGCTCATCTGCCTAGAGGACACCCTGGCAGAAACCTAAAGATGGGGGATTCAGTACAGTTTACCATGCATCAAGGCGAAAGAGGACTGTACGCGCTTGACGTAGCACAATGTACCAGCAAACCTTACAGCCACCCCATGCTACAGGAAAGAGAAACAGATACAGGAAAGGAAACAGATGAAGATAGAGAAAGCAGAGACAAGGAACCTGCAGATGAGACAACAACAGATGAAGAAAGAGGCCAAGAAAGCAACAGGTGCCGCAGCCCTACAGGCCCAAGCCCTGGTGAAATGGAGGAGTAAAGTAAAGAAAGAAGTTACCAGTTGAAGTTTTGAAAAGTTTTGTTTTGCAACGTTTACGTTTAAGCATGTGCCCACAAGAACTATTGTGAGAAAACCATAAACCTTAAGGCTATGAACTGGCTATAGCCACAAACTCTCGCAGTGTAAATAGTTACACCAAAGGGCACCACCGCCACCAGAGTCAGCCTGTTTAGGGGCTTGGCTCGTCTGCAACCAGGAGGAGCCCGTCCGTATATAGGGCCTTGGCTTACCTGCGACCAGAGAGCATGCCTGTTTATGGGGCCTGGCTCTCCACCACAAAGAGGGTACCTGGTCAGCACCAACTGTGGAGGCCGCCTCTGCATCCTGCCAGAAGAGGCTGAAGGCGCGGATCCACCAGGCCAGGTATACCCTGAAACCACCAGCCCACGAAAGCCGCCTCTACATCCTGCCAGAAGTGGCTGAAGCCGCGGCCAACGTGAGAGGGTTTTGGGTGGGTTAACGGACTTGTGGGTGGAGGGTGGTGATGTATGGTACCTGGTGCTTTTAAAAATGTTTTACATGTTTTAATGTTTTATGCATTTTAAAAATGTTGTCTTGCAGCCCGAGGACGTGCTGGTGATAACTAAGGGGGAATGTGGCGCCCCTGACCTGGTCAGGCACCACTGAGTACTGCACCCATGCTGGGGACAGTACAATACAGGTAATCCAGAAGGCTGACAGGGGTGTGGTACACAGGCGCATAGTGATCAGGTCTCACACATGTACCCATGAGAGGACCCCTGGGGATCCCAGGAGGGGGAAAAGCCTTGACCTTCACTGGAATAGTGGAGGGGGCCAAAAGCCTCCATCTCCTCTCAAGGGGTGTGGTAAGAGAGTCTGGTTGCTAGGTGGCGTAGGCAAGAACAGGAGAGGAGGGGCAGTGAGTCAGTTAGAGCAGAACTCCATAGGGCTCAGTGAGGAGCAGACCTGTGGGGCTGTTGCTGTCTAACAGCGCCCGCGCAGTGGCTACTGACGGGGGAGAACGGTCAACTAGGAGTGCTACCCGAAACCCATCTCCAGCTAA
Source organism: Anomaloglossus baeobatrachus (assembly GCF_048569485.1). Lineage (NCBI taxonomy): Eukaryota > Metazoa > Chordata > Amphibia > Anura > Aromobatidae > Anomaloglossus > Anomaloglossus baeobatrachus. Next base: position 48,166,869 of record NC_134358.1, read on the forward strand.
AGAGAGAGCAACGGAGTGGGAAGTAAGGAGACTGCTAGAGAGTACCAGGCCCAAACGGGCGGCAGATCCCGAAGCGGAGATAGATCCAGCTTTATTTTGCTAAACCTGCCGGTGTGGGGCTCTTAAAGCCCACGCCACAACACCACAAAAAGCCGCAGCCACGTAGCCACAGTTAGGGCCCATAGCTCACAGGAGGCAAGAAGCTGGAGTGATCTGGTCCAGGCAACAAGCACACGGCAAACGAAGGGGAGTGAGGCTTCAGCAACTTCCCTGGGTGACCCCCATAGGGACTCAAAGTCGGGGTCACTCCAAACCACCAAGGGCTAAGGAAGGCGAGTTAGTAGTCACCCTCACAAGTCAGCCTGAAGGACACCTGGTTCCCGCCTGGTTCATCCCAGCTACGCCCGGGTTACTCACCCTGCCACCTGAAGTGAGTAAAAAACCCTGAAAGACATTCTGCCTGTGTGGAGTTATTCTGCGCCTTGTGGTACTACGCACCTACATCGGGCCCTGGGGCTTGCCTCACTCTCAGGAGGCTATCCCAACTAACTGCACATACCATCAGCCCCAGGCGACCCTCAACCTGCAGTGGCGGTCCCTACTGGCCGCAATACTGAGAGTGGCGTCACGACAAGAAGAAGATCTCCTACCTGTGACCAGATCCAGCTGAGTGGAGTCCCTGAAGGTAATGCACCGACACAACACCTGTGGGGCTTCACATATGCTCAGTTGAAACCAGAAGTTTCCATCCTCTCTCTTTTTAGAGACACATCTGCAGGTTTTTCTCACTATCTACAATGAAAGCAGAATAAACCTTTCCCGTTTTATGTCAATTAGGCATATCAAAATTATTTATATTTGACAAATGCCAGAATAATGAGAAAGAGAGAATATTTTAAGGCATTTTTATTATTTCTGCAAAGTGAAAAGTTTACATACACTAAGAAAACTATTAATTGCCTTTAAACAATATAGGACAGCCCATATGATGAGGTCATGTCTTTGGAGGCTTCTGATAGGTTTATTGGTAACATTTGAGTTAATTAGAGACACACCTTTGGATGTATTTTAATGCACACCTGAAACACACTTCTTCTTTGTGTAGCATCATGGGAAAGTCAAAAGAAATCAGCCAAGATCTCAGGAAGAGAATTGTGGATTTGCACAAGTCTGGTTCATCCTGGGGTGTAATCTCCAGATACCTGAAGGTGCCTCGTTCATGTGTACAAATAATTATATGCAAGTACAAAAAGATGGGAGTGTCCAGCCATCATACCGCTCAGGAAGGAGACGGGTTCTGTGTACCAAAGATGAACGTGCTTTGGTCAGACATCTGCATATCAAATGAGATGTCATGGCACTCCTGGTATAGGTCGGGCTGAATCAGAAGGGTCGAAATCCAGAATAAAAGAAGAAAAGCCGGGCACTCCACGATGACTGCAAAAGGTGAATTTACTTTTGCAGCAAATTCAGTGAAAATTAAACAGACGTTTCTGTCCAGTATTAGACCTTTATCAGTTTCACGTGCTGATGGGAGAGAGCTGCCTGCATTGGTGGCATGGGAATGACAGCAGTGTCTGCCGCTGCTGAGGTGCGTGTTATTCCTATGCCACCAACGCAGGCAGCTCACTCCCATCAGAACGTGAGACTGGTGAAGGTCCAACACTGGACCGAAAGGTCTGTTTAATTTTCACTGACTTTGCTGAAAAAATAAATTCACCTTTTGCATTCATCATGGAGTGCCCAACTTTTCTTCTTAGACATGTGCATATCAACCCAAGAACACAAGGAAAAGACCTTGTGAAGGTGCTGACGGAAGCTGGTAAGATTGAGTCATTTTCCACAGTGATACAAGTACTGTATCAACATGGGCTGAAAGGCCACTCTGCCTGGAAAAAGCCATTACTCCAGAAGAAACACAAAAAAGCCAGATCAACGTTTGTAAATGCACACAGGAACAAAGACCTTAATTTTTCGAGACATATCCTGTGGTCTGACAAAACTAAAATTGAACTGTTTGGCCATAATGACCATTGTTACATTGGGAGGAAAAAATTTCATGGGGTATGTAATGAAGGGACAGGTGACCATAGGCTGGAGTCCCTGTCCTGTCCCTTATCTCAGAGGTAGGTTTGATGGTAAACAGGTCTGAACCCCCAGTGTGGCCCTAACTCCTGTCCGAGCCCTGATCTTACTCCCCTTCTCCCACACCCTCTAGGCGGGCCGGAAAACACAAAGACAAAACCCCACAAAACAACACAGACAAGGGAGAACGGAAATTTGTACTGTACATACAGCACTCAAAACACACCGAAGAGACAATATGTGTACTTGGAAACAACCTAAAAAGGGGGGAAGGTAACACACAACAGGGGAATGCTTACACCACTGAGAAGCGCAACATAGATCACCATTATTAGGAAAATCACCAAGACTGGGATCGCTGGAGCTAAAGCTTTTATTGGCACAAACAGGAAGGAAGTCATGCTTTAATTAGGGAGGATGAAGCTGCATGAGGCAGTTAGCAACCTGAGCTCTTAGGAATTAACTCCAAATTGTCTCTTCAGGGAGGGAGGAGACAAACTCTAGTGCCACCTATTGGAAGTAGCAATACTAAAAGTCAAAAGTGGCCATTTTGTGAGAGTGCCGATATGGCTGATACTCCAGCTGCAGAGTCTCCACCTGTGCAGCAGAGGGATGTCTGTTCAGTCCTAGAGGAGGATTCTGTGAAGCGAATAGGACAGGAAGTGAAATGCAGGGTGGGAAAGAGATTGAGAGAGACCCTGAAATTTAGTAACTGCCTGTCCCTGCGTTGGTCTCAAGTCCCTGAACTGCTGGGGACAGCCTGCTAATTACTGTGTGAAGAAAGGCCACGCAGCTAAGTGCCTATGTTCATAGACTGTTGCCAGGGAGAGGCAAAACTGTGATTGAAGCTGATCTGCATCTGAGGCCTTCCACTGAGACTGTGGCTTGAGCCTGAGGAGAACTGTTCCTGTGATTGTCGGTGCCAGAGAGAACTGCTGTGCAGTGAAGCCCTGCAATGATCTGTCCCTGTGATTGCTGGTGCTATAGAGGACAGTTGCGGAGCCGGACGTGGAGCAGATACCCCTTTGCCCGGAGATCTTCCTGGATAAATACGTTCCCGCTGACTCCTGTCCCACTGGAATCGGTCTCTGGCCCAGCACGCTGATCCTGGTTTGATAACCGGATGTTTGTACATTTATTGGTGTCTATATTCACTTCAAATATTGAGGTTCACCTCCTGTTTCCCTAACTGGGGTATAAAGAGGTTTTTTTTAAACTTAAGGCCCCGTTACACTGGGCGATATATCATGCGATCGCATATGCAATCGCACCCGCCACCATCATTTGTGCGACACAGGCAATTTGTTGCCTGTGTCGCACAAAGTCAGCAATCCCCGTCACACATACTTACCTTCCAAATGACCTCGCTGTAGGCGGCGAACATCCTCTTCCTGAAGGGGGAGGGATGTTCGGCGTCACAGCGACGTAACACAGCGGCCGCCCAATAGAAGCGGAGGGGCGGAGATGAGCAGGACGTAACATCCCGCCCACCTCCTTCCTTCCGCATTGCCGGCGGCCGCAGGTAAGCTGCAGTTCATTGATCCCGAGGTGTCAAACGGAGTGACGTGTGCTGCCTCGGGAACGATGAACAACCGGCACCGCTGAAATTGAACGAGTTTTTGAAAATGAGCGACGTGTCAACGAGCAACGATAAGGTGAGTATTTTTGCTCATTCACAGTCGCTCGCAGCTGTCACATGCTACGATATATTAAACGATACCGGATGTGCGTCACTACCGACGTGACCCCAACGACATATCGTTAGATATATCGTAGCGTGTAACGGGGCCTATAGTCTGGTCTCGTTCCTTGTTTTGTGACCTGCTGTATCCTGGGAGTAACCTCTCGGTTTCACAATTTAACAAGCTTTTTTCATATGACTTAGGATTTATGTTAGATCAGAACCTCAATTTGCAGACAAGGTGTTTCGGGGTGATTGCCCGTCATAAGGGTAAAACTTTTCGTCTCCTTCCTCCCTGAAGAGACAATTTGAATATTTCCTAGAGGAGCATTGTGGATTAAAGTCTCTTCACTGACAGACAGATTATTTTGTCAGGTCTCTGCAAGGAGAAAAGTTTTCCACGGAATTAACTCCTGCAGAGTTGAAGACCAGTGAACCTGAACCAGACGACGCCCGACTCTGATTGAACAATACAAAAGCCTCAGGTTGGTTGTCAGACTCTGTGATGTGAACAGAGTCTGACAATGTCATGCCAGCAGGTGTGTGCAAAGCTGAACATCGCATGACAACAAGGGAGAAGCTTTGAGGCCTAAGAACACCATCCCAATTGTGAATCACGGGGGTGGCAGCATCATGTTGTGGGGTTGTTTTGCTGCAGGAGGGAATGGTGCACTTCACAGAGTAGATGGCATCATGAGGAAAGAAGATTATGTGGCAATACTGAAGCAACACTCAAGACATCAGTCAGGAACTTAAAGCTTGGGTGGAAATGGGTCTTCCAAATGGACAATGACCCAAAGAATACTGCTAAACTGGTTACAAAGTGGTTTAAGGATAAGAAGGTCAATATTTTGGAGCGGCCATCACAAAGCCCTGATCTCAATCCTATTGAAAATTTATGGGCAAAGCTGAAAAGGCCGGTGCGAGCAAGGAAACCTACAATCATGGCTCAGCTACACCAGTTCTGTCAGGAGGAATGGTCCCAAATTCCTACCAACTATTGTGGAAGAAGATCCAAAACGTCTCACCCAAGTCATACAGTTTAAGGACAGTGTTACTCATGGAGCCAATGGGTTACTATGTCAGCCAGGGGCTTTCTGAAGGCTTTCTTCACTGCTATCCCATACTCCTGTGAAGACCACTGACATGTCATATGTGGTACTGCAATATATATACAGAAGTGATCAAATAATCAAAATTTCAAGCTCCTCAAGGAGATTAAAAACAAAGTGTAATGTAAAAGAAAATGTAAAACTAGAAAAAAAAGAGAAAACATAAAATGTTGAAAAAGTGACAATATTCACTATCTTTGTTCAAATCCAGTCCATGAAAGTGGAAAAACACTAATGGAAAATGGTGTAAAGAAGAAACAAATGAAACTGAAAAATTGAGTTTTTTTGGTCTCTGAAACCCCCCTTCCCCCCAAAAAAAGTACAATAAATAGCGATCCATGGTTGGGGGTGGCGCTGTTTCTGGAAGAAAGTAATCATCCTGGACAACCCCTTTAAATGTCATTCCACCATCATTAACTGTAAATTACACTCCACTGGTTAAGCCGGCCCCTGTAAAAAGCCTCGATTATCAGTGAAAATGATGCCGCGGAAGCCGTTTTTCAGTCTTTTAATGTTATTTTTTAGAGAATTATCAACTTTTCCGCCAAGTTTATCAACATATTCTGCCAACAGTGTCTAAAGCGATACTCGGTTTTGCTGCGATGAGCTTCCAAGTCTGTCCGGTGTAATTTATTTTAATATGTTTATCCAGAAAATCATGGAGAGAAAAATGAATTCTATGACTGGTATGAAAATAATATAACTGAGGAGGAAATACTGAGACCTAATCCAGGGAGATGCAAGAACATTCACAAAACCCGCTCCCATCAAAGATTGTGCTGACTCCGGGCAGGATTTGTGGCTGATCCGATGATTGTACGTGGATTCTGGCACAGAGGTCCGGGGTGGAGATACGTGGGCTCTGTTACCCCAATAATGGCACCAAGACACCATGGACTTGTCATGTGCATATTGCTTTCTACTCTACTTTTGTCCCTTAGGACGTCACGTCACAAATTTTTCCATTTTGTCTTCTAGTGTTCAAAAAACTTTTATTGATTTTTTTTTAAAAGTTAATTTTTTTTTGCATTTTGTAGAGTATTTTTTCCATTTTTTAATACATAAAATGACACATTCTTTTTAGTTTTTCATGAATAATCAATGTCAACACTTTTTTTATTATTCCTACTTTAGTGTTTGTATGTTTGATGATTATTTCAATAATAAAAAAAAAATGCTAATAACTAGTGATTAGTGATGGGTGGACTCGCAGATAACCAGGATCGGTGGACCTAACCAGGTTTGTAAAAAAAATCCGATTCCGACCCAGGATTGATCCTGGGTATCTGGCAGGATTCTGGTCCCCACATAAGTCTATGGGGACCAAAATCTATCAATTAAAAATGGTGGTAGAAGGGACAGGAGGTTAGGAGCAGGCGCGCTATACTTACCAAGGCTGTAACTGCTTCCGCGGCTACTCACTCACTTCCATTAGCCTTCATGCATATGCACTGCTTTCCCCGCCCACCGGCGTCAGGGATTGGTTCCCATCAGACGCGCCCCTACCCTGAGTGACAGCGTGTCTGGCGCTTCCAATCACAGACATTACATGTGTCTATCATGGTATAAAATAAATAAATTAAAAAACTGGCGTAGAGTCCCCCCATATTATGATACCATCACAGATAAAGAATACAGCTACAAGCTGCAGCCTCAGCCGTGCACTTATCTTGGTTGTGTATTAAACTAAGATGAACTGCATGTAGCTTCTTTTTTTTTAATAATTTAATAAATAATTTTTAAGAAACAGCATGCAGTCCCCCCAATTTTGATACCCAGCCAATAAAGCCCGACAGCCGGGAACTGGAATTCTCAGGCTGGGGAGACCCTTGGTTATTGGGAGCCCCCCAGCCTAAAAATAACAGCTTGCAGCTACCCAGGATTGTTTCATCCATTAGATGTGACAATTCCAGTACTTTACTCCGCTCTTTCCGATTACCCTGGTGCGGTGGCAATCAGGGTAATGACAGGTTAATGGAAGCCTACAGCTGCCGCTAAGTCCTAGATTAGTAATGGGATGTCTCTATGAGACCCCTTCCCATTACTAATTAGCCTAGACCTGATGAGCCTGGTTTTCGTACACTGAAAATCCATATCAAAATAGCTGTGCAATCCTGACATAACAATGAGCCTTTTGAATCCAGGTCATAAATGCTCCTTTTAATAATAAGGAGGGTGGAGGGGCTCTTTAACAGACAATTTTACAGTCATTCTGACAGATTTCAAAGTAAGTACATCAGCCTTATCCAGTCTATGATACGTATTTAATACTGTATGCAGTACAACTATCTATTGGATTATTACAGGATAGAAATTAACCTTTAACCCCTTCAGTACCATATGTAATTAAATATGCCCAATGCAGGGTAAATGACGAGTGGGCACTAAAATAGCTCTGCAATCCACAATGAGCTATGACTTTTTGATCCCAGATCCCCAGAGATCACATCAGGCCGTGACACACTAATTACATTTTTATTGTGAAATCTAGTGGCAGATCCACTTTTGAGGATACACGTGTGAGGCATATGTGGGCTGTGGCATATTTCTCTCCAGAGAGAGGGTGCAGGCAATGCAAACATGGCATGTGGACAAATACTGCTCCTCACTTAATGTCTAATAGCTAAGTTAGAACTGAGTAAAAAATCTGAGCCCTCTGCTGACATCTTAAACGGAACCTGTCGGGTGCAATATGCAGGCAGAACCACGAGCAGTTCTGGGTGTATATTGCTAATCCCTGCCTAACCGTCCCTGTATACACTATCATAGATAAAGGGATCTTTAGAAAAAGTATTTCTAAAGATCCTTTATGATATATGATATATATGATATATGCAAATGAGTACAGGGACTTGTCCCCTGGCCGTTAGTTTCCATTAGCATATTAGTACACCTTTGTGGGTCACTGTGGGCGTGATATCATGCTAATGAATGTGCAGTGTCACAGGATGATCTCCCTCACCTCACCGCTGCCATCGCGTCCAACGCTGGATTTCGGCGCAGTGCGTATAACCCTGAAGGTTCTGTCATGCGCACTATGAAGCCGGGTGTACACGTCCATGCTTCAAACTGAAGTAGTGCACATGACCCAAACTCCGGTGTCATGCGCACTGAGCCGAAATCCAGCGTTGGAGGCGATGGCGGCGGAGAGGTGAGTGAGATCATCATGTGAAGCTGTGTATTCTTTAGCATGTTAGCACACCCACAGGGGCGTACTAACATGCTAATGAAGGTGACTAGCAAGGGAAGCAATGCCCTTGAGGCTACTGCCCTCGCTCATTAGCATACGGTAAAAGATCTTTAGAAATACTTTTGTAAAAGATCTCTTTATCTATGCTAGTGTATACAGAGACCGTTAGACAGGGATTAGCAATATGCACCCAGAACTGCTCGTGGTTGTGGGTGCATATTGGACCTGACAGGTTCCCTTTAAAGCTGCTTTAACCCAACCCCTTTATGACCTTTGACGTACATATAAGTCAAAAGTAGTGTCCCTGCCTTTGATGCAGGCTCGAAATGCGAGCCTGCATCAAAGACAGGTAGGCAATTTTTGAAGTAAATATACGTCAAAGGTCGGGGAGGGGTTGAGTTATAGCAGCTTTAAGATCTTTCACTGCACATGACGGCTGGTCCATCATGTGCGATTAACAGCTCCGAGTGAAGCAGAGCTCCGCCCACAGCTGTTAACCAGTTAAATGCTGCAGTCAATCTCTGACAGCTTGTAGAATAGAAAATTCATAGCATAGGTCATCAGATGATCACAACTTCAAGACTCTTAGGAGGGCTATTAAATACTTTAAAAACTAAAAAAAAAAAAGTTTCTAAAACTATAAAATACACTTCAGTTCAAATCACCCCCCTTTTTCCCTATTAAAAATAAAACATAAAAAAACGTATAAAAAAAAATACACATATTTAGTATCACTGTGTTCAGGAATGTCCGGTCAATCAAATTCTAAAATAGAAATCTGATGGGTAAATGGCATAACGAGAAAAATAATCAAAGCGCCAGAATTTGATTTTTTTGCTCGCCGCAACATTGCAAAAGGAGGCGATCAAAACATCACATCTATCCAAAATAGTATCTTTAAAAACAACAGTTCATCATGCAAAAAAAGACTAATTTAGCCCCATGTCCCGAAAAATGAAAACATTACGGATCTCGAAAAATAGCGACGAAAGCACCAATTTTTTTTAACAAATTTCCCCAAAACAGAAAACTATACATGTTTGGTATCTAGAAACTCGTACTGACCTGGAAAATCATATGACCATACCATTTTTACCATAGAGTAAACATGGTATATAAAAAAAAACAAAAAATTATTGTAAAACTGCACCTTTTTCTGCAATTTCAAAGCATTTGGATTATTTTTTTTCCCATTTTCCAGTACAGTAGATGGTAAAATGAATGGTGTCATTCAAAAGTACAACTTGTCCTGCAAAAAAAGTGCTCATACGGCTATATTGACAAAAAAATAAAAAAGTTATGGCTCTTGGAAGAAGGGGAGGACCAAACAAAAAGGAAAAACGGAAAATTACCCGTAAAGTGTAAAGAGGTTAAAGGAGTCCACCTGGTGACATGTAAAACAAAAAATTGTGTTTTATGTCAAGGTTTTATTACGATTGTTTTGCATAGATTTTTCTTATATTTTTGTCGTTTTTATTAAGTTTTAGACTTGTTTTAGTTTTTATGTTTGTTTTATGTCCTGTTCAGGTTTTAGGAAGGGGATATTTTTTGCTATTTTTTTTTTTTCTATTTTTTTGCATTTAGTTTGAATATTTAAAAGTATCTAAACACTCTTTGAGAAGTAATGTCTCCATTATACGGGTAACTGGATTACTTTCAATTTACAAAAATAAAGTTTTAATAAAAGTGAATTTATAAAACAAAACAAACTGTAATTTTGTAATTTTGCTTTGTGAAATCTTTTTTTTTTCTTTAGAAAGGACGCCTGTGTAAGCCTATTTTCATAGACAGTGGAATAATATGTGGCGTATGTTCACAGGAGAACCTTCCCCGGCCGTTCACGCTCTGTCTGAAGTGTTTGTGTTGGACGAGTTAACCCATGTTCTTCGAGTTAGACGGCAGAATGGCCGGCTGTTGTTCCTGGCATGTACTGGTTAATCATCCTGACACTGAGACCTGCAGTTATTAGTGGGGTTATGAGGATACTAGCAGTGAGGGACCTCCGCTGTTGGTATACACATTATATCTGCTTGTACAGATGGAGCAATAAGACACACAGGGGCCTCTGTCTTCCGGAATTATCGAGAACAGCCCATCTGGGATACAGGATTTGGCTTTCGCTGACAAAACTGAAGCTTCTTCCCTTCTCCCTGTTATTAAATGTTTGTTTGGATTTATTTAAGCGTTTTTCGGAAAACCAATCGCAACATAACTTTACGATCTATGTTTTTTTCTTTTTTTTCCAAAATATCAATACGGATCATGAAAAGTGTTTGTAGAGATGGGAGAATTTATTCAATTCTACTCAAATTTTACAAATATCCGTGTTCTCCAGAATACAGATTTTTTTTTTTTGCAAATTGCTACCGGTGAATTCAGCAAAACGGTGGCTGGCCGAGGATTCCGTTTTGCTGAATTGGAGAGTGCTGGGAAAAAGCTAAAAGACACAATAAAAAACCTCCCTCTGGTGGCGCGCTGTCACTTTGGTGGTGGTCGCCACTTGTTAGGATAGGAATTAGGAACCCAAGAGGTTCTCCATGACAGTGGTCGTCATTCAGTCTGATCCGAATGCTAAGCTGAGAACCTCAATTTCAGTTTTGGAAAATTTTGCCCAGCGGCAATAGATCAATGTGTGAGTTTTGGATGTACGGGCCATGTCTTTTGCTACAGTCAGAGTTCTATCATATCTGGTAAAGCAGAGTTCCTCAACTCCAGTCCTCAAGGCCCACCAACAGTGTAGGTGATGCGCCCACGGGGCCTCAGAGCTCCTCGTCACTGAGCCAGTGGTGTTTGGGGTTGCTGTGAATGGCCTGATCCGGCTCTGTGGCCCCGTTGGTGTCAATAAAAGGGTGCAAGGTGACCGGTGTAGGGGGATAATGGCGTCAGCAATGACGGGACAACACCAGGACTGCGGACAAAGTTCTTTTTACTAATCAAAAAAGACTGCTGGAACACCATTGTAAATCTGAAGAGGGTGCTGGCCAAAATATACACAATCTATATGAAGTGAAAGCTGCACACCAAATTTGGTGTGAAAAGTTCTTTTTACTCACTGTCAGGTCATCACCCTTGGAGTGCTGGATTCCGCCGTGCTGGGCCGCAGCCGATTCCGGATGATTCAGAGGCCACCACCAGTGTTGTGAAGCTGAGAGACCTTCCTTCCTTGCGCTCTGTAGTGTGGATCCCTGTGGCGTGAAGCTACTTAGGGACCCCAGTGTCCTTGGGTTTAGTTCCCATCCCGTCTGCAGGCAGCGCGAATCAGATGTGGAGCAGACCGTGGTCTTGACTCCTGACTCTATATGCTACTGTGCCCCGGGACCTTTGTGGTGGGCAATGGGCAATGAAATCCCCCTTCCCTGCAGATTCTGATGGCGCAATGTGGAGTGTACGCCACCCTAAGGGTCTGCACCCTGACTGCGTCGATCCCGAAGGGGCTGTTAGGCTCACCTCTCGGCTACCGTGTTACTCCTCTGTCTCTCCACCTCACCCAGTAAACTCCTGCTTCTTCCAGTCTGTCCGGTCCTAACTAAGGAAACTCTGAAACACTCTCCTTAGCGGTCGTGTTTCTGCGAGTCCCTGGATGTTATGGCACTCTTGTCCTTCTCTCTCCAAGGAAGCTCTCAAGCACTCTCCTTGGCTGGTCTTTCTGGGGAATCTCCAAAGCACTCTCCCCAGTGTCCAACTTGTTCTATGTCCTAGACTATTCTGAGGTAAAAACTGTGTGTTCTCTCACTTTCCTCATGCTGCCCCCAACTTCTTGATGACTCACTAGTAGCTGGGAAAAACCTGCTGTTATGGTGACCACCTTTAGCCCAGTTCCAGTGGGAAAGCTCCTGGCTGTGCGTATTGTGTAAGTGAAAACCAGTGGTTAACCTCTTCTTTACCCGGGATGAGTATTTCACCTTAAATCCCTTAAATCAGATGCAATACCCTGTGGCGACTGAAGCCTCAGGTGCGCAAGACGTGTTTTTCAGATTTGCTTAGTATAGACGACATCACAGTTTAATCACCTGCACAGGTAATGATTCCAACACCTGCTATACTAAAGAAATCCTGAAAACCTGCACTGTTGGTGGGCCTTGAGGACTCGAGTTGAGGAACATTGTGGTAGACAATGAAGACTATTATATGGACCTTCTTTGCACCGCCCTTCTGATGGGATGAAGAAAAGTCCACGATCGAGAGAGTTGAATAGCAACTGTGGTTTATTTTGACGCGTTTCAAAGCCTATCCTGGCTTCTTCAAGAAAAACCACAATCATAGCAAGGTAGCAGGTGCCTGACAGTATTTATATGGTCATCATTTGAAGAAAAAAAGCCCCAAAATGATTGATAGTTGCCAAGGCTGGAATCATATCAACAGGAGGTGGATGTGCAGTATCCGGCCACAATCAGAAGACGGAGCAGCTCCGGAACTGAGCATTTCCGGCCACCTGCTGCCGCCATCGGCACCGAGAACAGCTGGTCGTTCTGAAAAAGAGGACAGGATATGCTTTGAAACGCGTTGATATAAACCACAGCTGCTATTTAGCTCTCTTGATCATGAATTTTTCTTCACCACATCAAAAGGGCAACATAAAGAAGGTCATCATCATCCTCCTTCCATGGCTTTGCAACAGACCTACTTACAGGCGATTCATCATTTTTACCAGGTGAGCACACTTAATATTATTCTGATGAGCGAGCATTAAAATGCTCAGTACTCGAATTGAGCAGGCCGGACGCTTGGATGGGCTCAACTCTAGTAATGAGTATAATGCAGTTCAAGGGGAACTCGAGCATTTTCCCGGCAGACCCATCAAGGAGGACTGGGGTCAGTGAAATCATTGTAATGCATGGATTGGGAAAATGCCTGGACGCATTTCTGACTCTAACTACATGGAGTTTACAGGAATAAATGTTAGAAAACCATCTTTCTTGTATATAAGGCAAATTTAGCTAGTAAAAAAAACCTCCTCCACCGCCCCTTAGGTTATGTTCACATGTAGCGTTTTTGCACTTTCTCATACCTTTCAATAATGATATAATGCTGGAAAAATGCTGAAAGCGTTGCCATGCCCCTTCTTTAAAAAATTCACCAGTTTTCCATTTCAGTCAGAAAAAAAAGGAATCGTGTGCATGAGATTTCTAAAAAATTTTCCCATTTGTAAGGCGTGGCACTCCTAGAATGGTGAAGCCTATGCACTAAGTGCAAGACCTATCAAAATTGAAAGGCGGGATTGCAATACACTTTGGAATACACATAGAGGATGGCACCAGAAAATATTTTTTTCCAATTTGGAAGGAGTGGGACTTATAGACTGGTAAAGTGTATGCGCTGAGTGAGAGGGTTGTCAAAAATTATAAGGAGGAACTGCAATACACCCTGGAACACACATAAAGAAGGGCCTTAGAACACATTTACATTTAGAAACAGTGGGACTTCTGTGGCTAACAACAAGCAGTCACAGATTTGAGGCCACTACTCAGGGTACAAGAGGCACAACAAGGACCTTCAGGCATTCAACCTCGATTTTGCTCCAACTAGGGTGGGCGGCAGTTTCTCAGGGCATCAGGCAGTCCCGAGATTTCAGATAGATTGAAGCAGTTTTCCAAACATTTTTGTATCTCCTTATAAACCATTGCTAATTAAAAGTTCTGAATCTTGTGGGGGGAACTTCTCCAACCCAACCTGGGGAAAGAAAACCACAAGTCCTCTGTCCATTTATCCACACAAGAGGTGCACGTGTGCCTTTTTTCCATTCTATGAATAGTTTTATTTTTTTTTTTTTACACGGAGTTGAGGCAAATTTGAGGCTCACAGGCCACAGTCACTGCTCCTTCCCTTCTTAAGTTGATTCCGAGGGTTTTAGACTTCTCAACCCCTTTGGATGACAGCAGTGGAACATAAAGCCAATTTTTTTTTTCTGTAGCTTTTCCAAGCACCCTTTCCCACCCCAAAAAAGGGTATATGGTACATGGTTTATTATTTTTCTTGTTCTCTTCCTCCTCCTCTAACAAAGTCATCATGCCGCACTCGCTAATAATTTTTAGGTGGCACTCACTCAATTTTTAGAGGGTCAGCAATCTTTGCCTACAGGCCTCTAATACACTCTCCCTCCTCCAGCAGCTTGCCCCACACTAAATGCAGCTAAGAACACTCTTATTATAGAATTATCCCTGAAAAGGACTGTTGGTTTACTGTTGCACCAGCAGGTAGTGTCAGGCTATAACACACTGTCTCTTCTCCAGCAGAATCTCTCCGTAGTCCCTACACTATTTCTCGGTAGAGTGCGGAAAACATGGTATCTCTGGGTTTTGTATAGACCCGATGACACAATGCGACCGAAAATTACAGTAATACAAGTAGCCAACATGGCTATGGCATTACCATGATTAGCAGGCAATCCCTGCATATTTAGTGGCTGAAACAAATCTTCAAAACATGTGGGATGGGGACTCGAGCATGGTACCCGAGTACCAGGATACTCAATCAAGTATCGAGCATCTCGAGCACCCCAATGCTCGATCGAGTATCGAGAATGTTTGGCCATCACTAATTATTAAACAGGTGGTTCACCCATTTTTATTACTGGCCACATCGATATTATGTTGAGAAATAAGGATTCTTTCAAATACTTTGTGTTGCCAATAGTGCCTCTGAGCGGCGTTATTGTGGTCCGCTCACCCCTTTGCATGACCCCCAGGCTCCGTGACTTCTGATGTCAGGACAGGCTGCACTCCACTGGTTTTTAAAACAACATTTCCGAGGGTTTGTTCCATGCCCCCCGCACACGCTCTTCTCACATTGTATGTGCCCTAAACCACAACATGAAAAATGCAGTGCGCCGTCCAAGTCTAAACAGCCAGAAATGCATCCGATCCTTGTGCCTGGGGGCTGTTGTGGACGGGGGTCAGCATGAAATGAAAGATGTTTTCCTGATCTAGTTTATAGTTGCAATTCACCACAAGATATTTTTCTAATTTTTATTTAAAGGGACATTTACACAATTTAAAAATCTCATTTCCCGATCACTGGGGTTCTCTCCTCTGGGACCCCCATCAATACTATAAATAGGGCTTTTCCAGCAGTCTCATGAACAATGAATGGAGTGAAAGTCACACATAAGCCCCATTTTCCGGATACAGAGCTCTGCTCTTGCAATCTTTTGGGGTCCCATCAGTCAGCCTCCAGCCTTCAGTAAGTTATCCCTTTTTCTATGGCTAAATGATAACTTTCACATGCGTGAATGTAGCAACCAGGGATATGGGGTACTCGGTTCTGGGTAGTGTACGTCCTGGGAATGTCACGATGGTGGTTGTTACCCGGTTCCGTGCCCTGGGCCCTATTTGTAAGGCCGGGGCCACACGGGGACTACTGCGATCCCCTTGCATGACACTCAGATCATGCTGGCAGTACAGCAGGGCCGAGTGTCATGCATGTGTCCTTGCTACTGAGGTCCGTTCGTGCGAGCAGACCTCAGCTGCGGTGGGCGGGCCGGCACTCAGGAGGGGAGGGAGGGATTTCTCTCCCTCTCTCCTGCGTAGCCGGCTATTGCCATTCTCGCACTGTACTTGCGGTACACCGGTGTACCGCGAGTGCAGTGCGATTTTTCTCTCGCCCCATTCACTTGAATGGGTGCGAGAGAAAGAGTCTCGCATTACAATTGCAGCATGCTGCGATTGTTTTCTCAGTCCGATTAGGGCTGAGAAAATAATCCCTCATGTGTGCTGACACACAGGCTAGAATTGGTCCGAGTGGAATGCGATGTTTTATCGCACTCCACTCGCACTGTTTTTCTCGCCGTGTGGCTTAGGCCTTATGGGGATAGTTACAGGGGATATTTGAATAGAGTTTATTCGTGACGCCACTTGAGGTGTTGCGGCTAGATATAAGGGGCCGCCGCTGCAGAATGTCTCTACTGGGGCTGATGGAATGTGCAGCTATTATGGTAATCCCTCCGCAAGTAGGTCATTGCCCCAGCGGGTGTATGGTGCATTGGGCGTCGGAAGTCCAGAAAGGTATTCAGTACAACTGGTTTACTCACTTTGGGATAACTCGTTGCCCGAGGCCGGCTGGTTTCGCCTCCAGGTCCCCTTTGTCTCAGTGCCAGTCTGGTTCTCTGGTACCTTCTTCCCCTGCACCTATCTCTGTTAAGTGGGTCCCTGTGGTATGGAACACTGTGGGTCCTTGGTCTGTGGTTTGTCCACTTCTGTCCGCCTGACGGTAGCGTGAACCCTGTGGGGTTGGAGACTATAGTCCTGTCCCCGGTTCTCTCTTTGCTGCGGAGTCTTCTGATTTTTTTAGGGTCAGCAAGGTCCTTGATGGTCCCTGTTGCTGTTCAGATGTTAACAGGTCGGCTTGAAGCTCTTTCCTGTCCTAGGGTCCTGTACCCCGTTGGTGCGTAGTTCCAGGAGTACTACACCATACTCCACTGGCAACCATCTCTCCTGGGTACCAGGTCACCGTCAACCCGAGTTAGGACGTTGCTTAGTCACACCTTTCACTTCCACTGTCAACTCTGATCTGACTACTCTCCACAGTCTGCCTCCCTCCCACCTGCTCAACTAGTGGACTGGAGTGGCTCCACCTATAGGCGGCCATCCATGGTGCCACCCTAGCTAAGTCCCATTGTATGGGGGATTGTTGGGGAAAACTGGGATTACCTGGGTTTTTGTTGGCACCGGCACTGGGGTTCTGGGTACCTATGGGGGTAGGCCCTGCATCCTGGTGGGGAGCAGAACTTTGTAGCACCCTGATGGTCTCAGGGGCGCTACATGAATATCAAAGTTCTGGCGCAAAGTTGGCAGAAAATTTGAATTTCAAAAAATCCTCTCATTTCTAATGGAGATATTAAAACCCTGCCCAGCTGGTGTACAGATTTAGTTGGAATAGTTTAGGGGAGCCATGTCACATAGGCAGAGCCCCTAACATGCCACTATAGCACACCCCTCATAAGTGACCCCATATTACAAACTACACCTCTCAATGAATTTATCTAGGGGTGCAGTGAGCATATTGGTGTAGCAAGCGGAGGAGGGGACGCTGACCTCACCACGCTCGGGTCCGGCACAGCTGCTGCTTCGCTTGCTGCTCGGTGGCTCGAGCGGTGGGCTGGATCCGGGGACTCGAGCGGCGCTCCTCACCCGTGAGTGAAAGAGGGAATGGTTTTGGGGATTTATTGTCCGTGACGCCACCCACGGTCGTGGTGAGGTTGTGACACCACCGCTGCTCTGGACGGGGATCCCGGGAGCGATGACAGGTGGGTTATGGGGCCTGGTGAGGTGCAGGGTCACGGGGGCAGCGCGGTGCCGCACAGCATGGTGGTACTCACTCAGCCAATGATGAATGCAAAGTCTCCGGTAAAACAAACGGCTGGATGGACGGGTCCCACAGACGGCTGCAGTGGTTCTTCTCCCGGTAGGTTGGCGGTGACTGCCTTTCCCTGCACCTGTGTTAAGTTCTTGGTTCTGGTGGCTTCCCACCGGTAACCCGCTCCCCAGCTTGGCTGGATGCTGAGGGAGCCCCTTCTGCCCGCAGGCTCTGGCCCTGGGAACTGTAGCCTTGGCGGTGACTGTATTTCCCTTTACGGTTTGAGTGGTTGCCTTCAATCGGGTCTTGACTGCTGGGAAACCCCGGAGATTCCCTTCGCTAATGGATTTGATCGGTTTTATGGCGACTCCAAGCCTGGTCGGGGTCCGTAGGCCCTGCCGAATGGTGCTGGCTTCTCTTCGCTCCCCGATCCGGTACCGGCGGGCCACCACCCGTCCCCGGTCCTTACGGTTCACGTCAATCAGCCTCGCCTGCAGACGGTCACCACCGTCTGACAACCTTGCTGTATGTGCCCGGGCCATGCACCCGGACACGATCAGTCTCCTCTACTACCACTTCACTTTTCAACTCCCTAACTGATCTGATTTCCTTTTCCCGCCTCCAGGACTGTGAACTCCTCGGTGGGTGGGGCCAACCGCCTGGCTCCACCCTCTGGTGTGGACATCAGTCCCTGGAGGGAGGCAACAAGGATTTTTGTCTGACTTCGGTGTGCCTAGCCGGGGTGTGGGGTGTGTTGTTGCAGTACCTGTGATGACCTGGCTTGTCCAGGGCGCCACATTGGCACCACAGGTGTGCCACAGAATTTTATACCATTCAGTGGAGA
Source organism: Anomaloglossus baeobatrachus (assembly GCF_048569485.1). Classification (NCBI taxonomy): domain Eukaryota; kingdom Metazoa; phylum Chordata; class Amphibia; order Anura; family Aromobatidae; genus Anomaloglossus; species Anomaloglossus baeobatrachus. The sequence goes on from NC_134358.1 coordinate 48,185,072, forward strand.
AGAAAGAATAATTGCGTTTTAGCCACAAAGATTTTAATTTTTAAAGGGGTAATAATAAAAAAAATTAATAACACAGTTTGTTCATTTTCTGATTTTTGTTTTATATTAATAAAAAAAAAACAATCCCTTTTTTTGGTTTTCATTTTTTTACTTAGTCCCCTTATGGGCCATTAGCTTTTATTACTCTGATCACTGGTATAATCGAACCTGCATTGCAATGGGGGTTAAATACCTGTCAGTGCTGTCAGAATGCTTGTTAGACTATGCTGCTGGGCATGATCCAACAGGCTTGCCAAAGCCAATTAACCCAAAGGTCGTTGTTTGACCTCAGGTTGGGAGTGCATCCCCTTTCCTAACCCCCTAAATGCTGAAAGCGTTATTAATCATGACTTAAATGTTATGATTAATAACGCTTTGGGTTATGTGTTGTATGATGACATTGAGGGGAACAGCAACAATGTAGAGTCAGTATGGGTAAATGTACATGGGGAGGGGAATAATGGAAAAATGCTAATTGGAGTTTGCTATAAGCCTCCTAACATACCTCAACAAATAGAGGGTGAAATGCCGGAACAAATTGAAAAGGCAGCTAATAATAATAATCGGGTTCTTATTATGGGGGATTTCAACTATCCAGACATTCAGTGGGACATAGAATCTTCTGGTTCTGCTAAAAGCTGTAAGTTCTTATCTACTATTCAAGACCATTTCCTCTCTCAGATGGTAGGTGAACCGACCAGGGGAGATAATTTGCTAGATCTGGTCCTGTCAAATAGACCGGATACAATTTCAGATCTACAGGTCCGGGAGCACTTGGGCACCAGCGATCATAATATGGTAAGCTTCAACATAATATTCAATAGAACATTTCAAAGGGGGAATGCTAAAACCTGGAATTTTAGGAAAGCTGATTTCAACAAATTAAGGGAAGAGCTTAAATGTGTAGATTGGGACAAAGTCATAATAACTGGGGATACCGAACATAAATGGGGTAAGTTTAAGGATATACTACTAGAGTCCTGTAAAAAACGTATACCCTCTGGTAATAAAATGTCCAGGAATAAAAAGAAACCACTATGGATAAATAAGACTGTACAAAGTATAATAAAACAAAAACAAAGGGCATTTAAAATCTTAAAGGCTGAGAATACAGAAATAGCATTTCAGAAGTATAAAGATATCAATAGGAAATGTAAAAAAGAAATCAAACAAGCAAAATTAGCTACTGAAATAAAAATCGCCAATGACATTAAAATAAATCCCAAAATCTTTTATAAATACATTAATGCCAAAAGGAAAACAAAGGATAGTATTGGCTCCTTAAAATATAATAACAAGTTAGTTATAGAGGACAAACAAAAGACTGAGATATTAAATAGGCATTTCTCATCTGTATTCACCAAGGAACTGACTGTACCAGGGATCATTCAACAAGTGAAAAATCAAAGTTCACCACCCGATATAATTAATTTAACACAAGATGAAGTACGCCTACGTCTGAGTAAATTAAACATTGACAAATCCCCAGGGCCAGATGGCATTCATCCACGAATATTGAGGGAATTGAGCTCCGTAATCGACAGACCGCTGTATCTCATCTTTTTAGACTCACTTGTAACAGGGTTGGTGCCTCAGGATTGGAGGATTGCTGATGTGGTACCGATATTTAAGAAAGGTAAGAGGGTAGATCCAGGCAACTACCGTCCAGTAAGCCTGACATCAGTAGTATGCAAAGTTTTTGAGGGCATTTTAAGGGATGACATGCAAAAATATATTGCAGAAAATAATATGATAACTGACAAACAGCATGGATTCATGAAAGATAAGTCGTGTCTAACCAACCTGTTGGGGTTCTATGAGGGGGTAAGTTCAAACCTGGATATTGGTAATGCAGCTGATGTGATTTATTTGGACTTTGCAAAGGCATTTGATACTGTACCACATAATAGCCTTACTAAAGCTCCAGAAGCAAGGACTAGGGGACACAATATGCAACTGGGTAAGGAATTGGCTAAAAGATAGGAAACAAAGAGTAGTCATAAATGGTACATTCTCTAAATGGGCTATAGTCAGCAGTGGGGTGCCGCAGGGATCTGTGCTTGGACCGATTCTTTTTAATCTCTTCATTAATGACCTTGTGGATGGGATTGATAGTACAGTGTCAGTCTTTGCCGATGACACCAAACTATGTAGGATATTAAAAACTGACCTTGATAGTACAATATTACAAAAAGATCTGGATAAGATGTCAGAATGGGCAGATACTTGGCAAATGAGATTTAATGTTGATAAATGTAAAGTAATGCACCTAGGACGGAGTAATCCTATAGCTGCGTATACATTAAATGGAAGTAAACTCGGGACTACAGAACAGGAGAAGGACTTGGGTATTCTCATTACAAATAAGCTGAGCAGCAGCGCTCAATGTCAAGCAGCAGCTGCTAAAGCAAACAAGATTCTAGGCTGTATAAAAAGAGAGATTAGATCCCGTGATCCCAACGTATTGTTACCCCTCTATAAATCACTTGTCAGGCCACATCTGGAATACGGGATCCAGTTTTGGGCTCCACATTTTAAAAAGGACATTCAGAAGTTAGAGTCAGTTCAAAGGCAGGCAACTAGACTATTACAAGGAATGGAGGCCGCCCGTATGATGACAGGTTGAAAAAGTTAGATATGTTTAGCTTAGAAAAAAGACTTCTCAGAGGAGATCTCATTTATATGTATAAATACATGTGTGGTCAATATAAAGGACTGGCACATGACTTATTTCTTCCAAAGACAGTACTAAGGACCAGGGGGCACTCACTGCGAGTGGAAGAAAAGCGATTCCGGCAGCTAAATAGGAAAGGGTTCTTTACAGTTAGAGCGGTCAGACTGTGGAATACACTACCACAAGAGGTAGTAATGGCAGATACTATAACATCTTTTAAAAAAGGGCTGGATGATTTCCTCAGTACACAAAACATTGTTGGTTATAAATGACTTAGTGACTAAATGTAGAACTGGTGGAGGAAGGTTGAACTAGATGGACCTAGGTCTTTTTTCAACCTAAGTAACTATGTAACTATGTAACTATGTTTTGGGTTAAACAGCCAGGGATGGGGATCATCCCTGGCTGTGAGAGGCGAGGCTCAGTTGTAACTTAAGCCGAGCTCCCATCAGTGAACTTGGGTGCCACCCCCACGCCAGCAGCCGGGTGCTCGGATCAGGATCCACAGTGTGGCTCGAGGGATCTTCCGGACCCGGGGGTCACGCGGACACTTCAAATAAAAGGGGACGTATATTTACGGGGATTGCCATGATCGCTTGGTGACACCACCCATGGTGTGTGGTGAGATGTAGCACCACCGCTGCTGCTGGGGAGCTCCCGGGGGTGATGGGATAGCAGCTGGATGTTAACCCCTCCGTGGGTAGTGATGGATGCCCCGGGGCCCAGTGTCTCTGTGCTGAGGATGGTGGTTGCAGGGGCCGGCGTGCCCGGTCAGACTGGGGGATGCGGGTGTACTCACAGTCAAATGAATCACACAAGTCCAACGGTAAACCAAAGTGCCAGTGGCCAGCTGCCGCGGCCGGGTGTATTCTGGTCCCTCACCTTGGCTGATGGTCTGTGTCACTTTCCTCTGCACTATTTTTAGTTCTCCTTGGACTTCTCGGTATGGAACACGTGAATCTGCTCCCAGAACTACTGGTGGGAGCCTTGCCCGCAGACGCTGACCCGTGGGATCTAAAGGGGCCCTGGCGAATGCCCTATCCCCCGCGGTGGGCTGCTGGTCTGCTTCTTTTGGGACTTTGGGTGGGACAGAACCTGTAATCCTGTCCTCAACTGGTGAATTAACAAAGCTGGTGGTTCCGGTCTCTGCTTCAGGGTCCAGGTACCCCCTCTGTGCAAGGTTTCCGGGTCGGTTCTCCGGTGTCGGTAGCGGCGAGCTCCTACCCTGTCCTGGTCCACCTCGGATCTTCGGCAGCCATCTTCCCATCTCCTGACAGACACGGTCCACCATCTGCCACCTAGCCAGTATGCCGGGGCTCCAACCCCAACGCCTTTTTTCTCTGACTTCCACTCAGCTCAACCTCAACTTCCACCTTTCACTTCGACTCAAACTCAAACTGAACACTTTCCCACCCCGGGTTCAAAAGACCCCTAGGTGGGCATTGTCCTTCTGCCTGGTCCTGTCCACTGGTGTGCCTTTCCTACCCTGGGGGGGGGGGGTGACTAGGGTTTTGTCGGTTCGGTGTAACCCTGTGAGGGATGGTGTTATGTGTGTGACCACCTGGCGGCACCAGGGCGTCAAACGTGTGAACACCATTAAAGTTTACGTCAAAGGTCGTGAACTCCTATCCCACCATGAAATAAACTTACGTCAAAGTTTGTGAAGGAGTTAAAGTGTAACCGTCATTTTAATATTTCATAAATCAATAGTACACATGAAAATAAGCAACTCTGTAATACATCTTATCAGATAAATCTGCTTCTTTCTCCTCCTGGAATGATCTTTCATTCTCAATTTGTCACACAATGTTTTAGTTCTAAACTCGCCGAGTGTCATGGCGGCATCAGACGCTGTTCAGACTACAGACTCTGACACTCTGTACTATTCTTTCTCTACTGCTTCTGGGTTGCACAGGCTCGGGCATCAACCAGCTGTGTGCTCATTAATGATCGGGCTAGCAGGAGTTAATTTTTGAATTTTTGCTAGCCTGCTGGTTAGTTACCTCTTTGATCAAGTTTATCGTAGACCTTTCACAGTTACTTTCTGCCTTTTTAAGATGGAGGAATCTGTCTTTCCATGCCGACTATAGCTTTCGCTAAACCGGACCTTGTGCTGTAGTGTTCCAGTAATTGGTGATTTACTGTGTGTTGCTTAGTGTGTTGTGAAATTCCTCCTGTCATCTGTTTTTTTCCTCCCTGCTCTTTATTTTCCTCATTATTTGTTGTCTGATTACTCTGTGTGAGCGTGCTGCATGCTATAATTTTGGTTTCCCCAGTTTGTCCATATCTGTGGGTTTTACCCCTCCGGTCCTGGTCCTCCCCTGGGGTAGAGGAGAGGGGGTATTAGATCAGGGCCGGCCAGGAGCAGGGCAAAGAAGGCGACCCTGACATCATCAACATTAGACATATCTCTGGGGTTAGGGACAGCAAGGGCCCCCCTAGCCTGAAGGCCAGACTAGGAGCCCCAGTCCCCTGTTATCCCCTCACAACCAGTGACACAATTCCATGGTAAAATTTGTATACAGTGAAGACAGATGTTTATAGTACTGAGATAGGAGATGGCAGTTGGTGCTGACAAGATTCTTTTCTAGAAGGAAGGTACAGGGAGGAGGGAGGAGCTAGAGGCACAGGGAGGAGCTAGAAGGAGGAGCTAGAGGCAGAGCTCCACCTTCCCCTCTTCTCCCCTCCTCCTTCCATTGAAACTTATAAAAACCAACAGTCATATCCTGTCTCAATAATATAAAAACCTGAACATGGATTTTACCTGGGAATTGTGAATGACAGATCAATCCAGGAGGAGAAAGAAGCATATTTCTCTGATAAGATGTATTACACAGTTGCTCATTTTTGTCACAATTCCAATGTGCAGAACATTCTATATCGTTCTGCCACAGCACTGGGTTTCATGCTGGTCCTGGGAGGTGCTCTCGCAGATGCATCTCATTCCCGGTATTTGCTTTGCTTCATTAGGGAGTGTGTTTGCTCAGGATGCTGCCAGTTGTACTTCCTGTCTACAGTTGTGCTGTTGGCTCCCGTGGTGGTCAGTGTTCAGATCTTGGTCTCTCGACTCCGGACTGTTGTTGACCCGTCTCTGCTTGTCCTCCCTTGTTTCTGTTGTGACTTCCCGGCTTCTGACCTCAGACTTCCTACTGACCACATCCCCGCCTGCTCCCTGTATTTTGTACGTACTCTCCCGGAACCCTGACCTTTGGCTTGTATCTTGATCACGTCTCTGTCTGCCCCCCCCCCCCCCCATGTACTGTCATGGCCTCCTGGTTTATGATCTCGGCCTTTCTGACTACCTCTACATTTACTGCATACAAGTAGTGTCTAGCACTGACAGATCACAATTTTCATGTTTACTGTTGACTTATGAAATAAAAATTAAAATGAGGGTCACACTCTAATGATATTTTGATTGCCAGTGGTCCAGGGTGGTAAAATACTGTAAATATCTTTGTCACAAAGTAAAATATAAATTTACATTCCTATGTCATCTATGATACTCTAGGGGATCAACCTTTGGAACGTGCCGGCCGTAAACAGTGCACAGGGAAGGTAGAGGGGGATTTTGGCCAACTGAGATGTGGTTTGCCTACCCTCACAAAGCTATTTCCAGTGTCTAAATATGGGCTGAGGATTGTTGGACGACACTAAGGCGGGCTTTGCACACTACGACATCGCAAGCCAATGCTGCGATGTCAAGCGCGATAGTCCCCGCCCCCGTCGCAGCTGCGATATCATTGTGATAGCTACCGTAGCGAATATTATCGCTACGCCAGCTTCACATGCACTCACCTGTCGTGCGACATCACTGTGGCCGGCGAACCACCTCCTTATTAAGGGGGCGGGTCGTGCAGCGTCACTGCGACGTCACACGGCAGGTGGCCAATAGGAGCGGAGGGGCGGAGATGAGCGGAATGTAAACATCCCGCCCACCTCCTTCTTTCCGCATAGCCGACAGGAGCCGCAGGACGCAGGTAGGAGATGTTCCTCGCTCCTGCGACTTCACACACAGCGATGTGTGCTGCCGCAGGAGCGAGGAACAACATTGGACCATCGCGTCAGTGTAATTATGGAATTTGCCAACGCTGCACCAATTATACGATTACGACGCTTTTGCGATCGTTAATCGTATCATCGAGCTTTTACACACTACGATGTCGAGAGTAACGCAGGAAGTGCGTCACTTTCGACATGACCCCACCGACATCGCACCTGCGATGTCGTAGTGTGCAAAGCTGGCCTAAACCTATGCAACAATTGTCACAGCAGAATCCAATTTTTTTTTTTTTTTCAAAAAATAATTATTAAATATTAAAAATATTTATAAAAAAATCACTTATTTTATGATTTAGGATATTTAGGATGCATGTGATCCTTTCTTCCTGAAAAAACTCTTTTTTTAATTTTCATCATTTGAGGTTCTTTCAACATCAAATAGCACAACCAATGGGATGGCAGTGCCCTAAAAATTAGGAATTTTATGATATATTTTTAGTTTAAAGGTATCTTCTGCTTAAAAATAAAATCAGATATGCTTCCCAATGCTGTTCTAGCACACTCATGCCCATGCCCCAGATCATGATACTGCAGTCAATCACTGGGCTCAGCGGTCAAATCCAGGTCTTTATAGTGGCTAAAAAAATAGGACTCAATAGACAGAGAGATTTTTGGGGTTATACAGTTCCCTGGTAGTGATGGAATATAGCCGACCCCCCAGAGACCAATGGCTGACACAGAGCTGTGTACATTATCTGCATGTACAGTGTTAAACCATTGCCTTATCTTATGCCTTCAGTAGCAGTCCTACAGAGTTGTTATTAAATTTTTGCCCTCTGCTGATTCTGTCCCAGTCTACACTGCAAAGTTAAAAACAAAATTGAGCTATAAGAAATGTCAAATTTTTCTTTCAGGATTCTTTTACACATAAATGTAAAAAAAATCTTAAAAAATCCCGAAAAATATTTATAACATAAATCCGATGTTTTTCCTTCTGGCACATTCTCCTGTTATCACTCTTGTGGTCTGGAACATGTAGTAAAATTAAAATGAAATTATTGCTTGGCTCTCTGCGCTGCGCTTCTCATGTTTATTCCCCCGTAAATGGAATAACAATGTAAAAGAGGCGACATACGTAAATAAAATCTAACAGAGGCCTTGTTAAAGTTTCCTTACTGTGTAGGTCTACGCAAAACACGGATAAACCAAGGATTGAATTACAAAGGGCTCAATAGGTTTCAGATGTGGGGGACAGGACAGAATGACAGATGGGAAGGAAGACATTAGGCTCGGAAGGAAGATGAGAAGTCGCCTCAGCTGGAGCTTAGCACATAATACAAGGAGATTTTGGCAAAGACCCTACATCTTAGGGGTAGGTTATGGGTATTGCCTCTGGGTTGTGTATGCGACACTTGTATATCGAATAACGACTACGTCTTTTCCGTATTTGCATTATAAATACTGTACAATGAATTAAAGAGGACGCAAAGAAACAAAAAAGTTTTTTTATAATCGTGCTGGATCTAGTTTTGATCCATTGTTGCTCCATATATCATTTTTCATATAAAAGCAAAAAAAACTAACGGAGGTTTCCCAGTCTTCTATTACTAGTCAGTAAAAAATGGACAACTCACGGATGCAACACAGATGGTATACGTGTGCTTTCCTCAGTCACTTTAATGGGCCAGTTTGGTCCACAAATTAATATATCTCAAAAATTACACACAAAAAGGCTCATAAGGCAGAGGTGTATCTAGGCTTTCTGGCACCCGGAGCAAAACTTCAGTTTGGCGCCCCCCCCCCCCCATGGGACCAATCATTCATATGTGATTTGCACACTCCCAGTCACGTGATGACAAGCTGCTCTTAATAATTTTATTCTCTCAATGTTCAAAGAGAAACAAAGGAAGAAAAGCCAGTTGTCATATGCAAGCATAAAAATTACATATGAATGGAGTGGCCAAATGATGACTGCTGGAACCAGAGGCAGAGCTGAATCCTGACAGGGAGTTGTGGGGGTATACAGCACTAGAGTGGGGGTATACAGCACTGGGGTGGTGGGGACAAACAGTTCTGGGGGTATACAGCACTGGGGTGGCGGGGACACAGTACTGGGGATATACAGCACTAGGGTTGGGGGTTTACAGCACTGGGGTGGGGGGGACACTGTACTGGGGGTATACAGCACTAGGGTGGGGGTATACAGCACTGGGGTGGTGGGGACAAACAGTTCTGGGGGTATACAGCTCTGGAGTGGTGGGGACAAACAGTTATGGGGGTATACATCACTGGGGTGCGTGTGACAGATAGTACTTCGGATATACAGCACTGGGGTGGGGAGGATGACATACAGCTCGGTGGTATGTTGATGCTGCGGTTCCTTTGCGGGTTGAGTCTAGAATATATGGGCTCCTTCCAGGTTAGTGGGCGTGACCACCTTCATGACAAATTAAGTCATACCTGGAAGGAGCCCGTATATTCTAGCATCTACCTTCATCTGTGGGACCGGAGCGCCAGGGCACAGTGCGTGCTAGCTCCGCCCCCAGACAAACTTAGACCCTGCATGCAGCAGTGAAAGCTACGTGTAAGTGAGGAGTTCAGAGCCAGCAACTCAGGAAAATGCGGTTGCCGGCAGGAGCTCTGCGGTCCCCGGAACTCGGCCCGGGGACCGCAGCATACATCACCGCCCTTGCTGACAGCCAGGTGCTGACGCCGGCCCTGGCCACTGGGGAGACTCAGAGTGCCGCATCAGTCGGCCCGACAGCGCCCCCCTGACACTGCGCCCGAAGCAGATGCCCCGCCAGCCCCGGCTAGATATGCCTCTGCATAAAGATAAAATGTATATGAGTTCTTCAAGCTCAAGCCCCCCGATGGAGCCACTAAACGTTGGTTAAAAACGTAATGTAAACCCAGCCTAAGGCTCCCTTCACATTTCAGAGTTTCCCGCATGTGTGGTGTCCATTTTCACACGTACCAGAGACAAGTTCACAGGCATACGTATTAAAATCTATGGTGAACTTCCCACATTTTCAGCAATCCTCTTTTCAACTTCAGCTTTTTTACATTTGAGGTTATGATTGCATTAAGAATTTGTTAAAATTTAATTGAATCCAATCTTCCTTCTACCCGTGAAATGTTCCCCGTGCCATTGGCTGCAACACAACGTCAAAGCAGGATTTATCCACATCCATGCTTGGTGTTTGTTGAGAAGTTATTTTCTTTAAATTCTGTGCCATTTTTTCTCTACACATACAGTACCTTTGATCATTTTAGCCACAGTTCTATTTTAACTTCATTGGTTCACAGGACTTGTTTCCAAAATGCATCAGGCTTGTTTAGATGTTATTTTGCATACTTCTGATGCTGAATTTTATGATGAAGATGCAGGAGAGCTTTTCTTCTGAGGATACTTCCATTAAGGACATATTTCTGCAGGTGTCTCTCAACAGTAGAACAATGTACCTCAACTCCAGAGTCTGCTACTTCTTCCTGAAGGTCTTTTGCAGTCAAGCAGGGGGTCTAATTTGCCTATCTAGCAATCCTAGGAGCAGCTCTCACAGAAATTTTGCTTGGTCTTCTAGACCTTATCTTGACCTCTACTGTTCCTGTTAACTGCCATTTCTTAATTACATTTGGAACTGAGGAAAGGGCATCTTCTTACAGCCTTCTTTGTGGGCCTCCACCATGTTCATTTTCAGAGTGCTAGGCAGCTGCTTAGAAGAACCCATGGCTGTTGTTTTTTGGCACAAGGTTAGAGGAGGCTGGGTTTTTATAAAGTTGTGAAATCACCTGGAGTTTCCTAGCGACGATAGTGAACAAGCCATAATCCTAACAGGCTAATTAAGATCTGAAACCTTGGTCAAAGTTATATAAGCACAAAAATCTCCAATGGTGCCAAAACTTTTGTGCATTTTCCTTTTTGTAATTTTTCAAATGTAATAGACGAAAAAAAAATGTTGCCTAAAATATTGAGGAAATGTGTCATTTTAAACTTTATTTTATCTTTATTTTGCTTAACTTTTCACAATAACAGTAATTTTGGCCAGGGGTGCCCAAACTTTTACATGCCACAGTTACAAATATTGTCAACATTAATTCAACCCCGGTCTTTCTGTCAGGGAAGTGTTTTGCGTCACCTCAGCTTTCTTCACAATCCCACTTGTCTAAAGAACTCACAGGCTATAATGGGACTATAACAAACAGAGAACTAGGAGTAAATATGCTTCAAATCAGTCAATTTATTGGTACAAAAGGTCATAAAATCGAAAAATACAAGGTCATGGGACCAAGGCAATGTTAGGCCACAGCAGGGGGCAAAGATTAAAAAGGGGGGCAAGAAACGGATATCTGCACTTGTGTGAAACCTCAGTTTCAAGTCTCCACACCTAGACACACATGTATCAAAGGGTAAACAAATAGAAATGTCCAAATAGCTTATAACGTAACAACTCTAAAGTTTTTAAATGGACATGTGAACCATGTCAGGAGTGGTAACAGGACAGGCAGGCAGCAATGTTGGAACACATGCACCATATGCCCCAATTGTAAAGGTAATAAAACAAGGGTTCATTAAAGTTAAAGAGGTCAAACCAAAAGGAAGACACTGATGCATGTGCACACTACATTACAACCAACCTGCGGACCTGTATGATGTAACACAAAAAGCATGCAGAAAACTCCGGAAGTGACGAGGAGGGAAGAAACCCCCCAGTGGGACTCCAACATACGTTTCACGTTAGTGGTATATTCGCTTCATCAGGGAGTGGGTAACAAACGCGGCAGGGCTACTAAAAATAGCCCAGCGTCCAGCTGATACACCTCACCGGTTGTTCTCGGCGCGTGCGCACATCGCACCACACGGACTCAGCACCTCCCACTGGCCGTCATGACCCAGCGCATGCGCGAGAGCGGGGACGCGTCTCCATAGCTCCCGCGCATGCGCAAAGGTCAAACAGAGACAGCCGGGGAGAGCAGAGCCGGTGGTGAGATGCAGGCAAGCGCACATCAATGAGAGCACAGAACCCGGAAATTCAGACCACATACCACAGCAATAACATATGATGCAAAGAAATCGTAGATATGAACAACATTATATCTCACAATATAAATATAAATGTAAATAGATACATAAACATTAATCACAGATGAAAATAGCGCTGGTTCCAGGGCTCCATGTGTAGCTTGAGAGTAGAAGTATATAGAAGGCAATCATATTTCGAGACCAAAAGACGAGGGTGACAGCTGGAATTATAGCTGCGCCGCATAAGATATAGGGGAAAGAAAAAAGATCATATAAGTAAAAAATATAAAAAATACGCCCAGGTCAAAAGAGACCAAAACACATATAAGCAATAATGATAAAAACAGTAAAACCCCCAAAAGAAAGGGGGAAAGAGACCACCCCATACACGGTGATCTCAGAGGAAAGAGGCAAAACTTAAGGCCTCGTTGAGACCAGATGGGGCGACTGTGCCAAGAGTCACCATCCATCTGGTCTTGCGTTGGGCCAGTTTCCTTTTGATATTGCCGCCTCTAATGCCGCCATGGATGACTTCGATGCCCCGAACCATTAAAGATTTGGGATCGCATCCATGGTAGGTTTTAAAATGGCGCGGCAATGTCTTTAAGGCGGCAAAATCATCCACTGTTCGGGCCGCCGCAATGTCACGCACGTGCTCCCTAACACGGATGCGTAGCTCACGAGATGTCAAACCAATATAAATTAGTGAGCATCCGCAGACCGCGTAGTACACGACGTTAGATGTGCCGCAAGAGATGTAATCTCTAATTTGAAACTCACGTTTCCTATCCGCGGATGAAAAAACAAAGCTACGTGACACATTGCGGCAGGCCAGACAGTGGCCACATGGAAAGCAGCCAAAACGAGGTAACGTAGAACCAAGGAAACCAGATGTGGGAGGAACATAATGACTTTGGACAAACTTATCCTTCAAATTTGATGATCTTTTCGCGGTCATCAATGGATAATCAGAGAGTGACTCCCTGAGGGATGGGTCTGTCTTCAAAATAGGCCAGTGTTGGTTGAGGATGGCTCTCATGTTATGCCATTCACTGTTATATGTAGTAATGAATCTAATGCTGGGTGTATCAGAAGAATGTTTCTGTCTAGAAAGAAGGAGCTGGGATCGCGGAGTGTTCTTCGCCCTTAGGTACCCACGCTTTATACTGCGATTGCTATAGCCCCTTTCCCGGAAGCGTGACATCAAATCGGCAGCTTGCTCCTCGAATTTAGCATCCGAGGAGCAAATCCTCCTCATCCTCAGGAACTGTCCGGTAGGGACAGCATTAATGGTAGATGTGTGATGGGCAGACGAGGCATGAATAAGTGAATTAACGGATGTGGACTTACGAAACACATCCGTTTGAATCAAGTTGTTGTCATCAACATCAATGAGGATATCTAAAAAATCAATGCACTTGGTGTTATATTTGTAAGTCAACTTGATGTTGAAAGAATTCACGCCTAGTCTGCCCATAAAAGAGTCCAGCTGCTCCGCCGTACCCCTCCAAAAAAACAACAGGTCATCAATATACCTGAGCCAGCACTGCACATGGGATACGGCCAGGTCACCCTCGTCGCCAAAAATGAATCTCTCCCAATAACCCAGGAAGAGATTAGCGTACGAGGGCGCACAGGCCGCACCCATTGCAGTGCCACGCTGCTGCAGGTAAAACGAGTTCTTAAAAGTAAAAAAAATATGGGTTAGAATAAAGCGGAGCAGCTGAAGTATCAAATCACACATCTCACTGTCCCGACCGGAGGTCCCGAGGAAGAAGCGGACCGCTGCCAGGCCATCCTCATGGCGGATACAGGTGTACAAAGACTCTATATCCGCCGTGACGATCAGCATGTCCGCCTCCATATTAATGCCATCGATCCTATTGAGCACGTCCGTCGTGTCCTTTAGGTAGGAGGGAAGTGTTTCAACCAACGGTTTTAGGTAAAAATCAATGAATTTGCATACCGGGTCACACATTCCCTCCAACCCAGACACAATCGGACGGCCCGGCGGATCAAGGGCATCCTTATGGATCTTGGGGAGCAGATAAAGGGTGGGCACCCTCGGGTATTTGACTATAAGTCCCTCCAAAACCTTCTTTGTGATAAGACCCATGTCAAATGCCTGCTCAAGTATTATCTGAAGATCTTTGGAAAAAGAATTAAGAGGATTGAAATCGAGCTTCTTATAAGTGTTCTTGTCTCTCAACTGGCGAAAGGCCTCTTTCTCGTATTTATCTATGGGCCATATTACAATGTTTCCCCCCTTGTCTGCAGGTTTAAAAAGGACGTCCCTCCATCCCTCCAGTTGTTTGAGGGCAGTCCTCTGTCGGAACGTAAGATTGTCATTATATTTTCTTGACGACAGATGTGTAAAATCGTAAACAACCAACTTAGTGAAGATATCCACGGAAGGACACAGCGACAAGGGGGGAAACTTCATTGACCTAGGCATGATACAAGATGGGAACATACCAGCACTGTCGGGAGGTTGTTGTTGCTCAGATTGGAGTTCCTCCAGAATTGCAATGGCCTCCCTCTCCGCACGACTATCCAAACCAGAAATTTGCGCGTCACGAGTGTGAAGTTTTTTAAGCACCAATTTGCGGGAAAATAAGAACAGGTCCTTCATGGCTGTAAAGAAATCAAAAGAATTAGTCGGGGAGAAAGAGAGGCCCATGGAGAGAACTTCAACCTGTGCCTCCGACAGTGCATGTACGGATAGATTAATTATCTGCAGTGCTCTGCTAACCTTTTTGGATGTCTTATGTGGAGCCTGCGTGGTAGCCTTCAATCTTGTCGTCATACCAGTTGGTATAGAGTCAGGTTTAGAGTTTAAATTTAGACGCCCAGAAGGCCCAGATTCGTCAGCAGAAAGACCGGACACTTTTGAAGTAGACCGAGAGCGTGATCCAGACTTGGATCGATACCTTGATCGTGATCTATAGGACGGTTGTTGCCATCTATAGACATGATTTAATTGCTGATCACGTAAATCTCTCTGGAATTTTTTGAGTTTGAATGTTTGCAACTCCTTCTCCATTTTACTAAGCTCCAGATCGATATCATTATTGAATTTGGCCAAAGCCTCTACAGTCAATTTTGACTTGATCAATTGAAGGAGTTCCTCCATTTCCTTTTCCATCTCATCAATAGATGAACTGTTGAAGTCACTTAAGAGCTGCAGATAACCTCTAGAGCAGGCACTCGACAACTCCTCCCACTTGGCCTTAAAGGAGTCACTCTCAACAGGGAAGGAGGGGAACAACTGAATACGGAGACCCCTTGGAATTAGATGTTTGGCTATATACTTGTCCAAAAAAGCCCTGTTCCACCACATCTTAGTTCGAAGTCTCAGTAAATCCCTGTACCGGGACACTGCCTCTTTCGTGTCGACATCACCGGAAGCCTCGTCACCAAGATTGCCAGCCGCCTCTAGTGCCGTATTAAGTTGGGAGAGCCAAGCATCATCACGGGCCCTGAAATCCATAATATTTAGGACAAAAACTGTGGAAACCACAGAGAATAAGATTAGACACCGTATGTCCATGTACATAGAAAAACACAGTAGGGTGGGTCATACATAAAATCGCCACACTACTATAGAGCTACTCAAATAGCATAACAAACAGAGAACTAGGAGTAAATATGCTTCAAATCAGTCAATTTATTGGTACAAAAGGTCATAAAATCGAAAAATACAAGGTCATGGGACCAAGGCAATGTTAGGGCACAGGAGGGGGCAAAGATGAAAAAGGGGGGCAAGAAACGGATATCTGCACTTGTGTGAAACCTCAGTTTCAAGTCTCCACACCTAGACACACATGTATCAAAGGGTAAACAAATAGAAATGTCCAAATAGCTTATAACGTAACAACTAAATGGGACTATAGTACAACCCGCTAAACCACAAGTCCAATTCTAGTGGGTAACTCCTCTCACTCAGTACCCTACTTCTGGACAGGAAGCAATGGCTCTGCTCACTCAGATCGTAGTCTGGAGACGATGTTCGGTCTTCTGTGTTCGATCTTCTGTGTTCGGTCTTTGGTTCATAGTCTTCAGGTTTCTTTGGTAGTCAGAGGTCTTTATTCAGTCTTTGGTGTTTGGTCTTCGGGTTTCTTTGGAAGTCAGTGATAGTTATTTAGTTATTGGTCCTTGGTATTCAGTTTTCATGTTCCTTGTGGAGTTGGTGGTCGATATACAGTATTTGATCTTACTGGAGTCGGTGGTCGGTATTCGGTCTTCAGGTTCTTTCAGGAGTCAGTAATAGTCAGGTTTTCTCCTGGATCAGGTCTCCAGAGATATGTCCATATTAAAGATAGCTATAGGGCCACTCTGCTGCACCCACATCTGCTACCTTCCCAATCTTAGCACAAACTCCTCCCCTCTTTGGCAGTCCCGGGTTTTTATATTAAACAACTGCGCCACAGCCGTCACATGATCTGACGTCTCTTGTAATTTCTTTCTTTAAGGAAACACATGCCCTTTTTTAAGTTCCTGCTTGACTTTTTCAAACAAGCAGATACCAATATTTACTTTTGGATACAGTGGGGGGAAAAAATATTTAGTCAGCCACCAATTGTGCAAGTTCTTGGACTTAAAAAGATGAGAGAGGCCATAATTTTTTACAAAAAAAAATCTTCCCAAATCAGACGCGGTGATTTTCTGAATTTGTTTTCTCATTTTGTCTCTTATAGCTGTGGTCTACCTATGTCAATTACTGGCCTCTCTCATCTTTATAAGTGGGAGAACTTGCACAATTGGTGGATGACTAAATACTTTTTCCCCACTGTATAACAGAGTACATCTGTTATTCACCACCCTCTTACATTCCTCCTTACTTTTAACTTGCCAATCCTCAGCCGCAAAGAGTCTTTATGCAACTTACTGTTCGGAGGTGGTCCTAATGTTGCCAGCAACTGAGCACATTCTTGGATTTTTTTGTATGATGCTCTGCCATATAAACTCATTCTGTGCATACCTCATAGGTGGGACAGCAGCGTTAGCATGTTCAGTTCTACTGAGCTCCTCTAAAGGTGGCTCAATAGGGACACTTGAGACTTCTGGTACTTAATGTAGGGATTCAGTTTCAGGCCCAATTTCCAATTCAGCTGGAGATGGTAGTGCCACCTGTCAGGGTTCTGTAGGTACCTTAAACCATTTGTTCTCATCATCATTTCATTGTTCCTAGATGGGCTCAGTCTTGTTTCTCTCCTTCAGACACATGAGGGCAGAGCATGTTACTATGCAATACCCTACCAAGCAGAAACGTAACGACCAAGGTCGCAGAGGTCACCACTGCGACCGGGCCTGGGGGTGCAAGGTGTCCGCTGGCCCCAGTCCCTGATTCAGATGGATGTGTGTCTGCAGGCATGCAACCAGCTGAAATACATCGCAGCACAGAAACCCGTCAGGTCCCTGCACTGTGATCTGCCAGCCGCCGATTAAAGCCATGAATATCCACTGTTCCAACGCACACAATCATGGGCATTAGGAGCAGAGAATATGTTGACAGCTGCCTGTGCTGTAAGTGGCCGCACATTACACTGACGTCATGCGCTGCGCCGCTTACACACTGGTCAGTTGTCGGCATGGCAGTGTTTCAGGAGGATGCAGGGAAGCGCAGAGTAGGTGAGTACAATCGTTTCTTTTTATTTATTTTTATATTTATTTTTTTCTTATACTGTATGCAGTGCAGTGGGGGGCTGTATACCAGGATGGGTAGGATGAGGAGGGCTAGCATGATAGGGGCTATATACTAGGATGGAGGGATATATACCATGATGAGGTGGGTATATATCAAGATGAGGTGGATTTATACCAAGATGAGGGGGCTATATTCAAGAATGGGGTGCTATATATCAGGATGAGGTGGCTATATACCAGGATGAGGTGATTATATACCAGGATTAGGTGACTATATACCAGTATGAGGTGGTTATATACCAGGATGAGTTGACTATATACCAGCATGTGGTGGATATATACCAGGATGAGGTGACTATATACCAGGATGAGTTGACTATATACCAGGATGAGGGGGCTATATACCAGGATGAGGTGACTATTGTGGAGACACGGGGCTCAGTGGGTGCTCTCGTCCACTAAAACCTGCCACCTTTAGAAAGACAGCGTGGCTCAGGGCTCATCCCAACTGAACGCCGGCCTCCTTAACCGTGGGCGTAACACTACTCAGACAACACAGGATGAGGGAACCACAATAATTAGACTTTATTGGATCCCCAAACAATTAACGGCACATAACACATAACCAGCAAAACACACAAATGTAACAGGCAACAGAGTCTCACCCTTCCGCTGGCTCACCAGGGATTTAGAATGTCCATGCCTCACAGGTTCCAAGCTGTCTGAGGTCTGCAAAGTCTGTAACAGGTGACTGAACTGTCCCAACCTGAGTGTCCTCCTTAGGTAGTCCTGGTTTGATGTTAAAATCCTGGCAGCCGGAGTCGAAATTCCTAGACTGTGGATATGGTCTCCAACCGGAAACGGAGTCCCTAGATTGAAGCCATAAGATGTCCTGATCCTCTAGTCAGCTCCAAAGAGCTTAGACTGGATCCATCAGCATCCATCAACCTTCATCAACCCTGGTGGCTTAAAGAAGTCCCTTTTATAGCCATAACCTTCCCTTAGGATACACTGCGTCCTCATCGATTGGTTGGACAAGATTGCTTCTCCCATTGGATGAATTTCAAGCTGCATGGATAATGTTCATTTAAATGATGTGCATAGAAAGACTCAGTATATCTACATGGAGTCGGCAAGTCACCGACTAGACAATGGCTACTAAGGTAATTACATTATCAATACACAACTACAATACAATGATTACTGGAAAAGTCTGGAGAGCAATAGCTAAGCAAACATGACTTAGCACACATAAGAACAATAGTCTGGCTGAATGTTAAGAAACTTTAACCCATGAGAGTCCATGTCGTCACAACTATATAACAGGATGAGGGGGCTATGTTCAAGAATGAGGCGCTATATACCAGGATGAGGTGGCTATATACCAGGATGAGGTGGCTATATACCAGGATGAGGTGGCTATATACCAGGATGAGGTGACTGTATACCAGGATGATGTGACTGTATACCAGGATGAGGTGGCTATATACCAGGATGGGGGACATATTTACCAGGAAGTGGCCCAGGATGGGGGACATTAGTACAGGATGGGTGACATTACTACACAATGAAGGAAGGAGGGGAAACTTGTATGTATTTTTAGGATTTAGAATGCTACAACAGCCCATACAACTGACGAACATATCGGGGGACCCAGGCTCAAACTCTGCACTTGGGCCCATCAGATGCTAGTTACGCCACTGTTACAAAGTGCTTTTATCTCTCCCTTAGGCCATATTTCATAAACCGGGTTATCGGGGGTGAACCCTTCACATCACTCATGGGGAGTCGCCTCCCAATGATAATCCAATTTGTTCTTGGGCTCAGACTGTTCCTGTATCCGATCCGATAAGTACTCACAGGCCCCTTTCCCTTTTCCCTTTATGATGATAAGGAATTATTCGAGACTTGTCAATAGCTGAGAGTTGATTCAATTCCTCCATGACTTTCCCTTCGAAGCAGGTTCCCTGGTCAGGATGGATCCTCTTCAGGCACCCATATACATGGATAAAATCTAGGCAGATAGCTTTAGCTGCTAACTCAGCAATCTTGTCCCTGATTGAGGTTACAATAGCGAATATAGTGAAGTGGTCGGTCATGACCAAGCAGTTCTCGTAATCCTTATGGGATGAACCAATCATGAGGTAGTTGATCATTAGCATTTCCAGGGGCTCAGACATCTTAATTAGTGATTAACGCACCCATGGAAATTTGGGTCTGCCAAGTTCAGCAGGACTTTAGATAAAGTTTAGTTGACAACCTGGACTTGACCTGAGCTTGATCCTGGTGTCCATTGGAAGTTAATGATTTGGCAGTTCGGCTCTCTGCCCATATACAGGCAGCCATAAATGGAGAATTTCCAGAGGGAGGAGGTTTTTTTGGTTTTTACACACTACATCCAAAAACTTTGTTTTTACCTCATTGAGAGCTATTCAGAGACTGCAAGTGGTTTGCACTGGGCCAAGCACTGAGCACTCCAATGCTCAATCAAGTGGTTAGCATAAATACAGCACCCAAACTCCAAACTCGGACACTGATTTTTTAAAAAAAAAAAAAACTTTACAGATCTGGTTTCCTCATCTTTAGTCCTAATCACCTGAGTGGTGGCCCTCTTTTCCAGAGACTTAAGCGGGCTTTACACTCTACGATATCGTTAATGAATTATCGTCGGGGTCACTTTATTTGTGACGCACATCCGGCATCATTAACGAGATTGCAGCGTGTAACACTTAAGAGCAATCTTATACGATCGCAAAAAAGGGCAAAATCTTTTGCCGCGGAGAGGTCGTCCTGAAAGAAAAAATCGTTTTCAGGATGTTAGCGATGTTGTTCCTCGTTCATGCGGCAGCACACATCGCTGTTTGTGACACCGCAGGAGCGAGGAACATCTCCTTACCTGCCTCCATCGGCAATGCGGAAGGAAGGAGGTGGGCGGGATGTTTACGTCCCGCTCATCTCCGCCCCTCTGCCTCTATTGGCCTGCCGTGTGACGTCGCTGTGACGCCACACGACCCGTCCCCTTAGGAAGGAGGCGGCTCGCCGGCCAGAGCGACGTTGCAGGGCAGGTAAGTCCATGTGACGGGTGTTAGCAAGGTTGTGCGACACGGGCAGCGATTTGCCCGTGTTGCACAACTGTCGGGGGCGAGTACGATCGCTTGCGATCTCGCTAGCAAGATCGCAGTGTGTAAAGCCAGCTTAAGTCAGTTCACATTGTCACCACCTTTGACAGACTTCTACCACTCAAAGTAGATGAGGCTGATACATGAGCCACCGCAACCACCGAAAAGTGTGCAACCTTTTTATTGGCCTCTTTTGCCAAGTTCAACGCCATGTCTTCCAGTATCACCACATACCATGTGGTCACTACGGTAATTCTCTGGAAAACTGTATTTACTTGTGTAGCAGACCATTTTTCATAAACTACTATACTAGTAGCTGTAAGGCACTGATCTATAGGTTCCCCTTTCTTCCCTACTGGGCTTCTGGCCCAGGGTCACCCATTTCCACAGTTTCGCCAGTTCAGGATCAGACTATTGTAACTGTACCCATGTATCTCTTGGTCATCTTAGTGCTCGGGTTAATTAAGCGACTTTTGAGCAGCTACCAGTACCGCAGCAAAGCATCAGAAGTCTGGGGTCTTGTCTCCCTCCAACTCTTCATCCACATCACAACTTAGTTGCTCCTGGGTCCCCCTGGACAGTGTGTCTGCATGTGTATTTTTGGCCTTCGATCTGTAGGATATCTTATATCAATACTTGGAAATCCTCACAACCCATCTTTGTTCTAGTACTCCCCATTTTGCATTCTCCAAGTGATCAAGGGTATTGTTATCATTCCGCACATAAACTTTTGATCCTGAAAGGTACTCTGAAAACTTCTGTGGCCAACACCACGGCTATCAACTGTTGCTTGAATGAGCTGTAATTGTTGGGGTTCTTCTCCAAGTCACTTAAGGAATGGCTGGCATAAGCAATCACCCACTCACGTTCCTCCTGGACCTGGGCCAACAATGCCCCCAGACCGTAGAGGGTCGAATCCATATAGAGTGTAAAGGGTTGAGAAAAGTCTGTATACACCAAGATGGGAGCAAGGCCATTTTTGAACGTCAGTCACCTTCTCCAGTATGGGGCATACTCCATCGCTAGAATCTATATGGCTCAGGTACTCAATCTCCTTCTGGAACAGATGACATTTCCGTGTTTTTATATTCAGTACATTTCTGAAGCTGATCTAGCACCTGCCCCAATCTGATGAGATGTTCTTCGAATGTGGTGGAATAGATGATGTCATAAAGGTATATCAATGTTGCCTCGAAGTTCAAGTCCCCAAGGCACCTCTCCATCAAATGCTGAAATGTTCCAGCATTAGTTAGCCAAAACAGCATCCAATTGAACTCAAATAGCTAAATGGGAAGAATAAAAGCCGTCTTCAGCCAATCTTGCTCAGCCATGGGCACTTGCCAGTAGCACTGGCCAAATTGAAGGAACTGAAGTATTAGCTTTTCCCAAGGCAGACAGGGACACTTCTATCCTCGGCAGTGGGTATGAGTCTCAAATTGTACAAACGTTTAACCACCGGTAGCCTACGCAGAATCTCAGCATTCTGTGCTTCTTCCATACAAGTACGATGGGTGTAGCCTGTGACCTATGCTAACAATAGATCATCAATGTTAAAGTCCCAGACAACCCTTTTAAGTATCTAAGCTGATATAATCATTGGCACCTGACAGATTTACAGTACAGACCAAAAGTTTGGACACACCTTCTCATTCAATGAGTTTTCTTTATTTTCATGACTTAAAATTGTAGATTCACATTGAAGGGATCAAAACTATGAGTTAACACATGTGGAATGAAATATTTAACAAAAAAGTATGAAACAACTGAAAATATGTCTTATATTCTAGCTTCTTCAAAGTAGCCACCTTTTGCTTTGATTACAGCTTTGCACACTCTTGGCTTTCTTTTGATGAGCTTCAAGAGGTAGTCACCGGAAATTGTTTTTCCTTCACAGGTGTGCCCTGTCAGGTTTAATAAGTGGGATTTCTTGCCTTATAAATGGGGTTGGGACCATCAGTTGTGTTGTGAGAAGTCTGGTGGATACACAGCTGATAAACCGACTGAATAGACTGTTAGAATTTGTATTATGGCAAGAAAAAAGCAGCTAAGTAAAGAAAAATGAGTGGCCATCATTACTTTAAGAAATGAAGGTCAGTCAGTCCGAAAAATTGGGAAAACTTTGAAAGTGTCCCCAAGTGCAGTGGCAAAAACCATCAAACGCCACAAAGAAACTGGCTCACATGAGGACCACCCCAGGAAAGGAAGACAAAGAGTCACCTCTGCTGCGGAGGATAAGTTTATCCGACTCACCAGCCTCAGAAATCGCAGGTTAACAGCAGCTCAGATTAGAGACCAGGTCAATGCCACACAGAATTCTAGCAGCAGACACATCTCTAGAACAACTGTTAAGAGGAGACTTTGTGCAGCAGGCCTTCATGGTAAAATAGCTGCTAGGAAACCACTGCTAAGGACAGGCAACAAGCAGAAGAGACTTGTTTGGGCTAAAGAACACAAAGAGTGGACATTAGTCCAGTGGATATCTGTGCTTTGGTCTGATGAGTCCAAATTTGAGATCTTTGGATCCAACCACCGTGTCTTTGTGCGACGCAGAAAAGGTGAATGGAAGGACTCTACATGCCTAGTTCCCACCATGAAGCATGGAGGAGGAGGTATGATAGTGTGGGGGTGCTTTTCTGGTGACACTGTTGGGGATTTATTCAAAATTGAAGGCATACTGAACCAACATGTCTACGACAGCATCTTGCAGCGGCATGCTATTCCATCCAGTTTGCGTTTAGTTGAACCATCATTTATTTTTCAACAGGACAATGACCCCAAACACACCTCCAGGCTGTTTAAGGGCTATTTGACTAATAAGGAGAGTGATGGGGTGCTACACCAGATGACCTGGCCTCCACAGTCACCAGACCTGAACCCAATCGAGATGGTTTGGGGTGAGCTGGACCACAGAGTGAAGGCAAAAGGGCCAACAAGTGCTAAGCATCTCTGGGAACTCCTTCAAGACTGTTGGAAGACCATTTCCAGTGACTACCTCTTGAATCTCATGAAAAGAATGCCAAGAGTGTGCAAAGCAGTAATCAAAGCAAAAGGTGGCTACTTTGAAGAACCTAGAATATAAGACATATTTTCAGTTGTTTCCCATTTTTTTGTTAATTATTTCATTCCACATGATAGTTTTGATGCCTTCAATGTGAATCTACAATTTTCAGAGTCATGAAAATAAAGAAAACTCTTTGAATGAGAAGGTGTGTCCAAACTTTTGGTCTGTACTGTATCTTTCCATTTGTAGATTATGACTAGTGATGAGCGAGCGTACTCGGCACTGCTCTGTTCTGTTTCCAATTGAAAGTATGTAGTTAGGCAGTGGTGTGGGAAGTCCTACCTTCGTATCCAATAAGTGGAGCAGACATGACCAAAGTACTCCAGGGTGGATAGATTCAAATGTGCACACGATGAGATGAAACAATGGTGGTTTATTTGCTCCATACACCAAAGACAAGCAGTAGTACAATACTGGAGAGGTCCAAGTAGCTGGTACTCTGGTTGTCTTGTGGGATTTACGCCTGGAGCCACTACTGGTCAAAAAACTTTGGCCTTCTGTAGCCCAAAGGAGATATGTGTACTTCTCATACACTGGCTGAAAACTAAAATGGATGCCAGGAAGGGAGGTCACATGCAGGGCTGTGAACACTCCCACAGGCCGGACTAGAAAAGAAACAGGGTGGTAGCAGTGCCTGACCAATAGGTGGCAGCAGTAGACATGCATGAATAACATACATTAATGTTAACAGTGGATAAACATTAAAGGTAACAGCACATGATTGTTACTCAATCGAGCATCCCAGGGAGAGCCATTCGCTGTTTTTGAATGGCTCTCTTGAGGGATGAAATAACGTTTTTGGCTTTCCATAATGCTCTTTACTCACATCGAGCGTCTGACCAGCTTGAATCGAGGAACGAGCATTTTAGTTCTCGCCCATCATTAATTATGACTAGGGATGATCGAATACTTCGATTATTCGGCTTCGCAAATATTTTCCGAATACCTCATCGCCATGGGACTATTCGCGAATATTCGATGCGCAATGTAAGTCTATGGGAAACCCGAATAACAACTATTCGGTACTATTCGGGCTTCCCATAGACTTACATTGCGCATCGAATAGTCGAATAGCGGCGAGGTATTCGGAAAATATTTGCGAAGCCAAATATTTGAGGTATTCGATCATCCCTAATTATGACCCATCGGGTAACTTTGATGATTCTTGCCAGTCAGCCATGACTAATCTTATTAGCAAGACTTTCCTTTATACAGGTAAGGATGGTTGACCTCGGAGAGATCAACATCTTTTCGCAAGGCAGACAGGTGATGGTGTCTCCGCGGCATTCTTGTTTTGCATATTTTCATTTATACAGATCTTGACATTACTTGTATTGTCTTTTGGTCTTTCCCCATTCTTCTTATACCTTCTTCATAGATTTTCTGATATTAGTACCATCCAATATCAAGGTTCTTGCCACCATCAAGGTCATTCGTGGTCTCAGACTTTGCCCATTTTACAGAACAAGATAGTCGTGAAATAGATCATTTGTATGTCCGCATAGAACCATATTTGAATGTCAGATTATAACAAAATCCTTCCAAATATACAAAACACTACACAATGGTCCTCAGAACTGAAGCATGATAGTAATTATTGTATTTAGAAATCACACTCGGTAACCATTACCACTCAGCTATGTCATTTCATTTGCTAATGATTAAATGTCAGTTAAATTACTTAATAATTGACTAAATATCAGTTCTGGAAAAAGAGTTGTCAAGAAACAAGTTGGATATACTCACTTTTTGGAAGGTTCCTCATTACATAACGCACTTCCTTATGTTAATAAAGGTGGCACAGAAAGTTCTCCTCTCCCAAATTGGAGACCCACCAGAAACGTCAGGAGGGTCAGCATGCTCTTTTATGACTTGGGGTTTAATGTCTCAGAAGAAAGACTTTAATGTTCAAAAGAAAACATTTTCGAGTGAGAAAATAGTTTTATTCCAATGACTCCAAGAGGGTGTGACGGTCTATCACTCCGCTGTCCAGAAGGCACAATGGGAGTCATTAAAACTTGTGAAATATCAAATCCTTTAATAAAAATGGATTCACGTGTAGTCAGCTCCTGCCAGAACAACACTGTGGTTTATACGGCTCTGTATCATTTCCAATCATATTTTTGTATAGGAAGCTGCATGAGAATCAGAGTTTTGTTATGCTGACGAGTATGATGACCTGACATATAGGGAGACATTAAATGTAGACCTTCAGTCAATCAAAGGCGACACAGCACTTTTGACCAGGGCAAGGTCAAGTGAAAGGCACCACATGCGTGACTTTACACACCTGTATTCATTGTTGGGATTTTTTCCATATAACTTTTTATTCCTACAAATTAAGGTAGAATTGGAGATGAATGAATAAATTTGAGTGGCATTAAATTCTACCACTCACCTCTCCAAGCTTAACCTGATGGCCAGAGCATGATCCGAGTTTAAAGATCTAACTCCTTGGACACCACCACAATGGCTGAAATGAGACATGATCTAGGGAACTTTCATTGGTCTCCTTCAACTTTGCTCAGGAAAGAAATACCACTTCATATTCCATGGGGGACCATGAGTCCACTAAGGCACCAAGACACGGGTGTATCTGCTACTGCCGAAGAGGCACCACAAGTCAGGACCATGACAAAAGGATTAAAGGTTCACAAGGTTCATTGGTGTGCTTTGTGAACCTTTAATCCTTTTGTCATGGTCCTACCTTGTGGTGCCTCTTTTGTACTGTGACCTTTGTTATGCCTTTCTGTTGAGCCAGTATCTTCCTGTGTGCCTCACAGAACATCCTGCCGGGGTCTCCGTGCCGTTTTGTATTCCTGTGATGGGCTGTTTCCCTGTATTGGGTCTTTTGCTGGTGATGGGAGAGGCTTGTCCACATGCTCTGCATTCTGGATAATTGATCTACTTTATCAGGGAGTGCTCTTGACCGGAGTGGCGCCAGTAGTATTTCCTGGTTTGTTGCAGTTAGTGCCTGGCTCCTAGTTTGTCTTGGGACTTGATTTTGGCTACTCGACCCTAAACTGTCTTCTGACTTTGCTCTACCTTCCCCCCTGACCTTGTCGTTCCCGTCCGGCTTCTGACCTCCGACTTCCTCCCGACTACCCCTGGCCTGAATCCCGACCTCGTTTCTATCTACTCCCAGTGTTTTGTCACATCCTCTCAGTATTGACCTCGGTCTGTCTGACTTACCCTCTGCTCTCATAGCCCACTCATGCTCACTGCGCCGTCTAGTTGCAAACTCTATACTACACCCCATAGTGACTAGTATCTCATGCCACTGTGTGAATGGTGTAACATCTTTTTTAAATAAGCCCATACATAGATCCTGCCATATATGTTGTTGTGACCCTGCTCTTCGGAGCATTCCACCAGACGTAATTCTTGGAGGAACCTACCTCAATTGAGATGGTTCCTGACCTGTTCTAAACTCTTATGAATCTTGTATTGATCATAGATACAAGCACATTAACAGAAACACAACTTTGAGGTACTACAGGATCCCCAAAATCAATGAGAGCGTACAGATTTACTGTTTTATTTCTGGTTGCACAGAGTGTTAATATCTGATCTTGATCAAAATGTAAAGCAGGAGCCTCAACTATCTCATGTAATGTAATGTAAAGTATTGGCTTCCACATCTGAGGAACATGTACTATGACCCCTATATATACACTCCTGATCATTAGAACTGTATGTGGTCCTAGTCATAAGACACTACCCCCTTTACCACACCTCCAGAATTTATCAGTCACTCTGAAAAAAAACAAACTAAAATCTGTCTTGGTCAAAACAAGATAGACCTCTAGTTCATAGAGGAGGCAGATTACAGCTGCCTTTTGAAGTCTATGGAGAGGGAAGAGAAGACAAAGAGGGAGGCGCATGATTAGGCACAAACACACACAGACATTGTTACGAACCGGCACCGCCATAGCCGCAAGCAGCCTGCTGCGGTTCCTGTTGCGCCCAGGCGCCAGCTGCCGTTCTTGGCCGTGCCTCGGGTCGTCCAGTTGGCTGTTCCTTCCACCACGTCTAAGTGTGGAGAGGCGGCTAGTGCGCATGCGTGCGCCGATTTACCCCAGCCAGAGTTTAAGCCCGGTGTTTTGCCTAGTGAGCATGCTCAGACTGGTTGTGTTATGTCTGAGACTAAGTCCTCAGTTCAGGCTACTGAGCATGCTCCCACAATTAACCCTAACAGCCTCTTTGCACAGGTACTTGGACTTCGTGCTGTGTCTAAGTTCTGGGATGTGCCTACTGAGCATGCTCAAACTGATAGTCTGCTTTCTGAGCCTGTTGCTCAGGCTACTGGGCATGCTCAGGCACTTAGTGCACCAGAGGCTAGGTCCAGTAAGGACCTCACTGAGCATGTCCGTGAGGTGGCAGGCCCTGATAGGGCAGAGGGTGTCAGGTGTCCTGATGACGTGGCAACTCCGGACTCGCTCGCAGAGGCCCGCCCCTATGATCTGGCACCTCAGTATTGGTCGTCAGACGATGACTGGTGAAGTGTTTGGGGCGTGGCTGCCATGAGGTCATCAATGACGTGGCGGTTCCGGATAGGTCGCATGTGACGTCACTGATGACATGGCACTCTGCTATTGGACCTTGGTGGTTCCACCCTGGGTTTGGGGCGGACCAAGGTTATAAAAGGGGCTGGAGACAACATGGAGGGGCGCAGTCTTCACTTTTGCTCAGTCAGAGCACACCTCCATGTTAGAGCCTCATTGCGGCATAAGCCTATGTTGGGAAGCTGTAGGTAGAGTTAGGCAAACGGTGCCTGTCATGCCAAGATTCGTGGCTCGGCACATCGGGGTCAGGCGCCGTGCTTCCCTCCTGCCGTTCCAGTCTTGCTATAGCAGCCCAGTGGCGTTAACTGGGCTGCGGCTGCTGTGCTTCCTGTCCGATTGTGCCCCCTACGCACACGGACAACGCACCTGCTGCGCTACCTGTCCGATTGTGCCCCCTACGCACACGGACAACGCACCTGCTGCGCCACCTGTCCGGTTGTGCCCCCTACGCGCACGGACAGCGTACCCCAGGACCCCTGTGGAGTTAACAGAGGGTGTTCCTTATCCTCCTCGGCTTCCCGGTCAACGCTACTGGTGTACCCATCTGGCCTGACGTGTCCTACACACACACACGTGGCCAGTCGAGAGGTGGCCAGAAACGCTAATCGGAGGACCGCTCGGCCTGACGTGTCCTACACACGTGGCCGACAGGGTGCTTTCGTGGCGGTCTTCCAGTCAACGCTACCTGGTTACCACCCGGTCTGACGTGTTTCCTGCACACGTGGTTGGTGTAGCGCTAGGTGCACCAAAACGCTAATCGGGTTGTCGTCCGGTCTGACGTGTCCCAACACACGTGACCGGTTCCCAGAGTTCCTGGGTTATCTCAGAGCCATCCAGCTCTATAGTCTCCGCCTAACCCTCAGGTGCCAGCAGCTCCTTTGTCATCTGGAGCACGGTGGGCCCCGACTGGCGATTAGGATATATACCCCCTGGTCCTAATCTGCCGGCCCCCCCCGTAACAGTCATGAGCTGCCACTTCCTAGTAAGTGTTTATGCTCACGATAGTGCTGGATTCTCATCTACACAGCTTAGTACTGGTGTTGTATCTCAAAAATACCCTCATAAATAGTGAGAGGAACCCTCAACAAATGGAGGTCAAAGCAACATAGAAGAAACCTGTAATTTTTTTAAAACATATTTTATTAAATAGCTTAAAAATAGTGCCCTTTACAGTAATTTAAATATATAAAGTGCAAAGTGGCTCCACACCCCCTGAGGAAGTTGCACACGAAACGCGCGTCGGCGACGGAAGCATACAGGACGAATTGGCCCTCTACAAGGTAACACCTTTATATCCTGTATTTCATCTCTGTTGGTCTCTAATAAGCCTTATATATGTTCTATTTATATGCATTTAGTAACTATTGTGCTTATTATTTCATTATACCATTAATCCATGGCCTCTAATATACAAAAATTGTTTGTCATATATCCTGGTTTCAGATATTACCTAGCCTATATACAGTGCCTACAAGTAGTATTCAACCCCCTGCAGATTTAGCAGGTTTGATAAGATGCAAATAAGTTAGAGCCTGCAAACTTCAAACAAGAGCAGGATTTATTAACAAATGCATAAATCTTACAAACCAACAAGTTATGTTGCTCAGTTAAATTTTAATAAATTTTCAACATAAAAGTGTGGGTCAATTATTATTCAACCCCTAGGTTTAATATTTTGTGGAATAACCCTTGTTTGCAATTACAGCTAATAATCGTCTTTTATAAGACCTGATCAGGCCGGCACAGGTCTCTGGAGATATCTTGGCCCACTCCTCCATGCAGATCTTCTCCAAGTTATCTAGGTTCTTTCGGTGTCTCATGTGGACTTTAATCTTGAGCTCCTTCCACAAGTTTTTAATTGGGTTAAGGTCAGGAGACTGACTAGGCCACTGCAACACCTTGATTTTTTCCCTCTTGAACCAGGCCTTGGTTTTCTTGGCTGTGTGCTTTGGGTCATTGTCTTGTTGGAAGATGAAATGACAGCCCATCTTAAGATCCTTGATGGAGGAACGGAGGTTCTTGGCCAAAATCTCCAGGTAGGCCGTGCTATCCATCTTCCCATGGATGCGGACCAGATGGCCAGGCCCCTTGGCTGAGAAACAGCCCCACAGCATGATGCTGCCACCACCATGCTTGACTGTAGGGATGGTATTCTTGGGGTCGTATGCAGTGCCAACCAGTCTCCAAACGTCTTGTGTGTGGTTGGCACCAAAGATCTCGATCTTGGTCTCATCAGACCAGAGAACCTTGAACCAGTCTGTCTCAGAGTCCTCCAAGTGATCATGAGCAAACTGTAGACGAGCCTTGACATGACGCTTTGAAAGTAAAAGTACCTTACGGGTGATCTACACAGGCAGACACTTGAGCATCGACCAGCTGTGTGCTCAATCATAGAGCTTGTTAGGCTTCTGGTATCACATGTAAGGAAGCCTATTACATCTACTCCTCTCATACTTACATATTTAGGTTGGAGGAGATCTTCCACCAATGCCAACTATAGTTTATGCTGTGTTGGTCTGTGTGCTGTGGCGTCCCAGATTTGCTGGAGAAAGAATTGCTTTGTGCTTGGTGTTGTTGTGGAGTTTACTCATAATCTTGTTGTTTCAACCCTGCTCTTGTTTTCCTCCTAATTTCTTATTGTCTTATACTAATGTGTGCATGCTGTGTGACAGAGATTTGGTTATACCTGTTTGTCTATTTCTGTGGGTTAACTCACACTCCTGTCTCGGCCTCCCCTGGAGGAGTGGGAGAGGGTATAAGATCAGGGCTGGTCAGGAGCAGGGCCATTAAGGAGACTCAGACATCCTCACCATTAGGAGTATCCATCAGAATAGGGATAGCTCAGGGCAATAAGATGAGAAGAGGAAAAAGCAACCCCAACCTATTGAGTCTGGTGAGCTGTTCATGTGCTTTTTGTGTTGGATAGAACAGGGCACCCTTGTCTGGGGTCAACTTAGGGGCTTTCTGCTAGCCCCATAGTCCCTTGTGACACTTTAGTGTCACATTGCATTGTTTAGATTCATTGCCTTATATAAATAAATCATCTTTTTTATCATGATGTATGGATATATGGTTCAAGCTTTCATCTAACTTGTTTTGGAGTGATGTGACTATATATACAGTGTATATATATATATATATATATATATATATATATATATATATATACACAGTGCCTTGCGAAAATATTCAGCCCCCTTGAAATTTTTCACCTATGGTGAAGAATCAACAAGTGGGACACAATTGTGAAGTAGAATGAAATTTGTTGCTTATGTGAAAACTTCTGTAAAAAATAACTGAAAATTGGAGCATGCAATATTATTCAGCCCCTTTAAGTTAATACTTTGTAGCGCTTGGGGTATGTGTCTATCAGTTTTGCACATGGAGAGACTGAAATTCTTCCCCGTTCTTTCTTTGTAAACAGCTGGAGC